>NC_089844.1:58699483-58999483 GCF_035609145.1 Eleutherodactylus coqui | reverse complement strand
AAGCCTTTTTAATGAATGCCAATTGACCTGTTACTTTGGCAGCTTGCACCGTCATGGCCTGATAGTTGACCCGTATAAAAGGACCTTTAAAGGTACCTTTAAACAGGGCGATCATCAACTGAATAATTGCTTGAGATAGCGATTTTCAGCGATAGTTGTACAGTCTACACATGGCCACCAACAGGGTAATAAGTGAGAAATCACTTAGTAGTTGCTAGTCACTTTGTTTAACTCACTGAATCGAAACAACCAGCGAGTAACTTCTCATTCAGTGTAAACAGGAGTCGCTCAATCTTAGAACAACTGCCTGTTCAATATGAATAGAGGGGGGGTGGTTGGAAGAGGTCTCTGGTGCTCCACCTCCATTTACTGAGTGACTCTCACTCTTGTGTGAAAGCATAGTGCTTGGGTAGATAAGCGTCCAACAGTTTTCTCATATTAGGATACCTTAAGGCTCCAGGTCATTGTTTATAAAGTTAATATAAGTTATTACATTAGGGACATGTGTGGGGAAGTGATAGCCAGGCTCTTCGGTGATCTCTAATATTTCAGGTACATCGGTATGATTTTGTCACTGTCATAATACCTAAATTAAGGCAATATACACAATATTGGAGAATATGTCTGTGGACTGCATTCAAGCAGTAGTATCAAACCCATGAAGTGGAAGCTTCAGGTTTCATGATATTTATTACACTAGATGAAATTTGATTAACAGAGAACAAGATCCCCCAAACTATGAAGACAGATGACCTCAAGGACTTCTGTAAAGCTCTGGTTTATCTCATTTGCCTGTCATTTGCATTAATAGTAGGCTGTTATTGTTAGCTGCGGCTACACAGGTAAGCTAAGGTTATCTCCGAGAGAAAATACAGTAAAATATGGTAAATTAGGGGTTTATGCAGCATCAATGTGAAATCATATAAGGATACAAAAAAAGCCATTAGAACTGTCCTATCACTGCTGGTCACTTTATGGAGTTGGCACAACAATGGCTTCCCATGGCTTCCCATTCCCAACATCTCGTTGAAGAAAAGCTGCAGGAAAATACTCTTGGCACCATCTCACCCAACCACCAAGAGGGGTGACCACCCCATGGTTCTACTGAAAGTGTCCCAATCAGCATAGAAGTTCATTTATTATAACCACAAGGGAAACTGCCCTTAGCCCAACTTCATGAAGACCATCTAGCTGTAGGAAGACGATCCATCATCCCCAGAGAGCGCATAATCTGTTCATGGACACAGAGGTTACAAGCGCTGACTGACACGCTCATTGTCAGTCACTGGTCGTTAGCATGAGCGGATTATCTGTCTGGGTAGAAGGACCTTCAGAGTCCTTAAGAGATTTTTTGCCAGGAACGAGCACCAATTGAAGGTGTTGCAAGCCAATTAGTGTTCATTCTGCTCCATTTACATTGAGCAATCGTCTGTAATGTCTGTGTTTGAACAATCATTAGCACGATCGTTTAGACACATAGAGTTCCACTGTTGTTGGCAGCACATCGCTATTTACACAGTTGTGTGCTGCCGACAACTAATGACTTTTGGTACCGCATTAAATATGCAATCGTCCGTCAAACAAGTGCATGCTCACAATAATTGAGTGAATGAGTGTTTGTTCCTGATTATCTGCCCATTTAAAAGGCCCTTAAGGGCGGCTTCAGACAAGCGTATGCGCAATTGAGCACACTTCAGCACAGCGTATTTGCGCCCCAAAGCAGGTAGATTTTCACACGTGTCTGCGCATAGTCCTGTACGTTTTTGCGCAAGCAGGGCCCATTCACATGTGCGCTATACACCCCCACCCTGAATGAAAAGGCTGTTTAGCTGAATGAATTCCTGATGTGTTCTCTCTTTCACGGAATTGTGCATCGTATTCTTGTGTTTTGCGCGCGCACTTGTGCACCTCTCATACTTCTATGGATCCCTTGGTGTGCAAATACACAGCAAAATAGAACAGATCCTATTTTTTAAAGTAAATGAGAACAAACACATTGATATCAATAGGTTCCTCTGTGCAAAAGTTGTGTGTACAAAAAGGTGCACAAACACATCCGTCTAAAGCTGCCCTAAGGCTGGTTTCCCTTATGGCTCTAATAAATAAAAAATGGACCCTATGGCTTTAGTCCCACGAGCGCATATACGCCACGTTTTCACACCCGGGCGCATACACGGTACCCATGTGAAGCATTGGTTTCCAATGCATCCGTTCACACGTCACGTAAATATGCCGGCAGCGCAAAAAAATAGAACATATATGCGGCTATTATCTATTCGTGTGAATAGATAAGAAAACTCTGGCTGTGATCGCGGAAAAAAGCCCATTCAGGCGCTTATACAGAGTAGGCGTAAAAACATAAAAACGCCGTCACCGTATATGCGCTCGTGGGAAAGAGCCCTATGGATGCAGTAGCTGCTGGAGAGCCCTCTCTTGGGGATAAACATAGAGATGTCACTAGTAATGAGCGAGTATACTCGCTATGGGCAATTGCTCGAGCGAGCATTGCCCTTAGCGTACCTGCCCGCTCGAGAGAGGGTTCGGCTGCCGGCGGCGGGCAGGGAGCGGTGGGGGAGAGCGGTGAGGAACGGAGGGGAGATCTCTCTCTCCCTCTCTGCCCCCCCCCCCCCCCCCGCCGCTCCCCCCTGCTCACTGCCGCAACTCACCTGTCACCCGGGCCGGCAGCCGAACCTTTTCTCTCGAGCGGGCAGGTACTTGCTAAGGGCAATTGCCCTTAGCGAGTATGCTCGCTCATCTCTAGATGTCACCCATGCGGTAACAATATCACCCGCCGCGAGCCCCATAGGTGAGCACCTGGTGCACTACCTTGTACCCCCACTCCTAGGACTGCATCCCCGCCACTTTCCCCGCCTGCGCCCGAGTGTCTTCATGAAACTTTTCTTTAATGGGCTGTTAGAAGTAGAAGGCCATTGTTGAGCCAACCACATAACACAACGAGGTCTTCCTTATGACACAAGTTGACTATTGTCTACTGAAAATAGTTGCTAAAAGTCATTCCTATACAACGATTGGTCAGATCTCGTGAACCAATCCTGAGACCTCCCACCGTGAAAACGAAGCAGTGCAACGCTCATCAATTCCCATTTTCGAACACCAGACATTATATATCTCCCATGATGCTCAGCTGGATAAAATAACCCAGCTGTAAAAGAGCATGCAAACCCTTTAATGCACAAGCCTGCTCTTTAATGTGGTGTCTCCATTAGGTCAGAGCTGGGAGATAAGTATATGTCCGCATGTAAGGAAAAACTATTCCACAGTACATTGTTAGAGCAGTCTCAGGCCTGGCTGCCTGCATCAATGTATCTTTGTTGTCTGGCTCTCATTATCAAGACCGCTTGGCTCTGATACCTTCAACATAATTCATCTTAAGCCCCATAAACAGCATCCGTGTGTTCAATACCTTATTTAGAAGATTCCTTTAAGAGAGCTTTATTTTTTTCTTATTAAACTCGCACAATGGTGGTAACCTCGCCCAAAATGCTGGTCATTAACTGCAGAGCCCATGAAACGTCTGCATGACTTATATCTCCCTAATGGGATGTGAGCCTCTTATTTAATGTCTGTGAAAGTTTCCTTATTAGACAGGCTTGGGACTATCTGTGAAATTCAAACCAGGCGAGGGTATTATTTATGGTAGCGAACGCCATGACCAATCAGGTGTAAGGTTCCCATCGCGGCTGATGCTGGCTGCACAGTTCTCGGGGGCTGCAGATCCTCCACATTCTATTACCATCAGCTGCGGCGGATGGCACTAGTGACATAGGACCTCGATATGGTAACCTGCAGGGTGCGGCGAAGAGACCCTCGCAGAACTGCTCTGTAGTGTACGTGTGCATGCATGATCACACGGACACATAGCCTGTTTCCCTGAAAATAAGACATACCCTGAAAATAAGATATAGCATGATTTTCCAGAATTTTTGAGGATGCAAAATGATTTTTCAGGCTTTTTGAGGATGCTTGAAATATAAGCCCTACCCAAAAATTAAGCCCTGCTAACAGTTAAATTAAAAAGTCAATTTAAATAGTGTCCAGGCAGCTATACGTGTAAAAAAGTTAAACCTTTTTGAACAAAAATTAATATAAGACACTGTCTTATTTTCGGGGAAACACGGTAGCAAATGGTATTCTGCACCAGATCTTAGGGCTCCTTCAGACGAGCGTATTTTAGCACGCAGAATGCGGAAAATGGAACCCATTGATTTCAAAGTGTTTATTCTCCTTTCTTTTTTCTTGCGCTCTATTTTGTGCGCATTTGCGCACCAGAGAGCCCCATGCAGGTCTGCGGGAGGTGTGCAAATGTATGCATTGGTATGCACAAAATGTGCGCATACCCGCAAACTTCGCACCTCGTTTTGGATTCATAGATATAGATAAATCAGTATTTGTGCAGGAACGCACGTAAAATACACACGTTCACTGCACAAAAAAAATTGCGCAGGATTGCGAGCGTATTTTTAATACACAGGAAAATAGAGCAGGTCCTACTTTCAAAATGCACGAGCAAAAGACGCTTATGAGAACGAACCCATTGAAATGAATGGGTTATATTTTCCGTGTTTTGCGCACACAGATTTTTAGTTGTATGCAAATACCTGCACAATCAGGTTTGAGGAAATAAGCCCTTAGGGCTTATAAACATGGACGTGTTTGTGCACGCATTTGGGCACACAAAGGTTGCACACCAAAGGTTGTTATAGAAGTCCATGGGGGTGCGCATACACGCGAACACCGACACCTTATTCCCAGTATTTGCGCAGGCACGTTCACAAAAAAAACGACTCCTTCACTGCGCAAATACATTGTGCGGCAGTGAGCATTTTTGCACCTACGCTCATCAGCAGGAGCCTTTAGTCTCTTTCTCGCATTATTTGGCCAACGATGTCCTCTCTTTGCCAGCCGGACATTTTTACGCGGCTAATAGAGATGAGCGAGTATACTCACTAAGGCACATTACTCGAGCGAGTAGTGCCTTAGTCGAGTATCTCCCCGCTCGTCTCTAAAGATTTGGGGGCTGGCGCCGGTGACAGGTGAGTTGCGGCGGGGAGCGGGGGGGGGGGGGGGGGAGAGAGGGAGAGAGAGATCTCCCTTCTGTTCCTCCCCGCTCTCCCCCCCGCTCCCCGCCGGCCCCCGAATCTTTAGAGACAAGCGGGGAGATAACCGCTAAGGCACTACTCGCTCGAGTAATGTGCCATAGCGAGTATACTCGCTCATCTCTAGCGGCTAATAATCGCCCATGGGAATGAATACATTGGAATCCGATGCTTCACATGGTCACGATTTTTTATCATTGTCACGATTTTTTAGCTTGTATGAATAAGGCCTAAGACGCCATATGCTGCCTTAATTGACCAGTGCTGTCTACATGAGCAGTACTGACAAGTCAAAGCATCATGTAGCGTCGTAGACTACCAATGCACAGTACACATCAATAGTCAGAGAAGCGGTGCGGCCATCTTTGTTTGTCCAGGACCGGAGGCCTGCTTTAACCACAGCTGATTATACACTTCATAGTATAGCTTCACCTCTGATGTGCTGTATCAAAACTTATAGTATGGAACAAATAAAAAGTTTTTGAAACTTACTCCAGCATACAAAGCTACTGTGTGAGAATCATGGTGGCTTATTGAGAGCAGAGTGATTTACTATTATCACTCTGCACTGCCTATATAGGCCATGGATTGAGGCGACCTTCTGGTTTCAGTACAAAATGTTGGCCTGGGACCAGAGGAAATAGTTATATTACCTGTCATTGGTCTTTTGTGCTGATGACCCTCTGACCTGCCAGTTAGGGGTCCTGTTTTCAACTGTTCATAATGGCCAACGCAATCTTCAGACTACTTAATCCTCACAGTGCATTGGTGGTGTTAGACATATCTCCATTCTGATTGGCCAAAACAGCTCATATGATCAGTGCTGGTTAATCAGAGAGCAGTGCACAACGTGCATTAGGTACCCTGTTTCCTTGAAAATAAGACATACCCTGAAAATAAGACATAGCATGATTTTCCAGAATTTTTGAGGATGCAAAATGATTTTTCAGGCTTTTTGAGGATGCTTGAAATATAAGCCCTACTCCAAAATTAAGCCCTGCTAACAGTTAATTAAAAAAGTCAATTTAAATAGTGTCCAGGCAGCTATACATGTAAAAAAGGTTAAACCTTTTTGAACAAAAATTAATATAAGACACTGTCTTATTTTCGGGGAAACACAGTAGATAGAAAATTGCTGTGGCCATCTAGAGCAACTGAAAACAACATCCCGAACTGATGAATTGGAGGGGTATCCTCATAGAAGCATGACAGTAGGTAATATACCCTCCCCCCTTTGGGCCAGGGGCAGAATATTTGTCCCAAAACTGGGGGTTAAACCTGTTAGAAGTTAGTAAAGCTGGAAAGCATGGGTTATAGATGTCCAAGATACAACCAGGTGACTGTATCGATGTGCTTGCCTTAGGTTATGATGATGCATTCGGGTGGCTGTGACCCAGAGGCGTAACTTGAAGCTCCTGGGCCCCAATGCAAAACTTGTAACTGGGCCCCCACCTATAATGCTTTATTCATAGTACTGGGCTCCCTATATGGAGAAGAGAGGCCTTATGGGCCCCGTAAGGCTCCTGGGCCCGGGTGCAACCGCATCCCCTGCATCTTCTATAGTTAAACCCCTGCTGTGACCTCTGATCATGTCGTCTATGGACAAGAAACACTTACTTTCTGGACTGTCACTGTTTTACCTATCTGACTCAATTTAATACCTGCATAAAAAACCTCAAATGAGTGATCCAGTAATAAAGCAAGACAGCGGCAGGTCCCTCTCTGCCTCCTCTCCGCCCCTCTGCACTATTTGCAATGGGGAGAGGTGGGCCGGGGGCGGGGCTAAGTGGGAAGAATTAGCTCTGCCCCCGGCCCGCCTCTCCCCATTGCAAATAGTGCAGAGGGGGTGGAGAGGAGGCAGAGAGGGGGCGGGAGCTCAGTTCCTGCTCCTGGCTCCTGGCTCTTCCATCCCCCCCCCCCCCCTGCACACGAGGACGACGTATATCGGCTCGCCGTGAAAACCGAGCCGATATATGTTCGTCTGAATGCAGCCTTAAGCGTTGGCCATTCATCCCAGTAATTATGACTGATCATTCAATGAATGGAGGTGGATCGGGCTGAAGATTGCTTCCGACCTACCACCTCCATTCACAGTAAACAGGCCGTCGTTCTTAGACCTAGATTATTTGCCTATAACACATTACGACAAGTGTGTGGCCAACCATAGTTTCTCTTAGTAATTACAACCGACCAGTTAATTGTTCATAGCGTTGTATTTAGAAAGGAGGTTCTCCCAATGGGATAAACCCTTTGTGTGGCATCCGGAAGACTCGATGATGGAACGAATGACTAGTTGATATTTTTAGATATGACGCACAGTTCTTAGAAATCTCTAAATTATTTTTCATTCCTTTAATAACCAATAAAACCCCAGATGTGACATTACTGTAGAGCAGAATTATGTAAGTGGGTGCTATCAAGCAGACAGCCGGCAAAATCCTCCATGTTCTTGCCTAGCCTGTTATAAGATACGGTTCTAGCATTCTGCTTACATGAACAGATGCCGTATTTTATAGGGTGTATGGGGGTTGCAGGATATCATAGACAGATCATACAGCCAACTCCCCCCTCCAGCTTACTCACCTGACTTTTATTAGCAGCTACTTTGGCAAAGAGAGCTTGGGACACCTTTGCTCGTTTCATCTCTTGCTGAATCTCATCGTAAACAACAGCTGTGATGGTAACGTTGGAAGCTTCCCCCTCCACTTTCACCTGGATGTCGGATGTTGGAGCATTGGAGGGTTTCATCTGTAGGGACATTGAAGGGGGGAAACAAAAAGACAGAAAAAGGGAAAATGTTTTAGCTGAACCATCTGTGCAGAAATTGTCAAAGGATTCAATAGGGTCAGTGCCAAGGAGCATTAGCCACGGTGGGACACTTCCTGTCCATTATTCTAATCAGGTTAATTGTGATTAGGAATAATTGCAGTTAGGGAACATGCATGGAAAGAGATCTTGACTTTTCTCCATGGATTTGATGACACTGGATCTTTGGGCAGACTTTACAGTTTAATATTTCATAAACCATCGGCTGGAATTTCATGAACCCTGTTTCCCACAAGACCTATGAATGGCCATTAATTAAAAAGAATATTAATTGATTCATCTTTTCATTAAATACAAGACTGCTCTATGGCAAGATATAGTCTTTAATGTGACAGCGCATAAGGACAACAATACAACATGCACCTATGTATAATAGTGTATACATCAATATACAATGTACAGCATGTACAGTATAAATATATGTGTGTGTGTATGTATGTACATCTATATATATATATATATATATATATATATATATATATATAGATAGATAGATAAATAGATATATATATATATATATATATGGCATAAATACAATAAATCATGATAATGCTTGTGTGACTTCAAAACCTATGTACAACTAAGTAGGGATAGGTTCTCACTTGTTTATTGTCTACATTTGCTGTATGTGCCAGGAAGGTTCCTGGTGCATACCATAAATGGAACCATAGATGCCCATTTACCCGATGGAAGCCAGTTTCACCTCCATTTGGGCGGTTTCTGTCATGGTTTCTGTTTTTTTACTATATGGAACCGTGAGCTAAATAATAATAAGAGGACCAAAAAGTTATAAACAAGGGTTCTTTCTCACTTGGTCTTTCACCTACGTTAACCATCTGTGTTAGGAAAGTTGCCAGCAAATATTGTAAACAAAACTATAGACCCCCATTTACCCAAAGAAGGCCAGTTTCACCCAATTTCGGTGGTTCCTGTCATGGGTTCCGTTTTTTTTATTGCATAGAACAATTAACTAAGTATTAATTAATAATCATGCTTAAGAGGAACAAAAAGTTATGTACTAAGCAAGGGTTCTCTCTCATTTGTTTTTTAACCTTTATTTACCATCTGAGCCAGGAAAATTGCCGGCGCTTATGGTAAATGAAACATAAATCTCCATTAACCCAACGGAGGCCAGTTTGGCTTCCATTTGGATGGTTCCTGTCATGGTTTCTATTTTTTTACTAAATGGAGCAGCATAGGAGATTGCAATACTGCATGCATGGGCATGTTATACGTTGTTTTATAATGGCAGCTTATGGGTGATGGATGTCACTGAATGGTATCTGTTAATTGTTTCCATTCTAAAGCCCCCCCGACGAAAAACTCAAGACGTACAGAAAAGACTAAGTGTGAAAAAGAGCCTAACATACACTGGTTTCATGGTTGTGCCCTTCCCTATATCTACAATAGGGCCTGCACAGAAAAAAAAATGAACATTTTGTGATTCTGTCACTTTTATCACATTGTCCGATTCGGAATGGGTTAATTCCTAAACCATTGTAGTACATTTGAGGTGTGTTTGCACATCTTGTTCTCTTTTCCTGTTGTCTGATAAAGTCTTCAGTGCAAGAACCAATTCTCCCAGAAAAAATGAGAAAATGGGTACAGGTCTCTAAATAATAAATTACTACTCAATTTACGGCACTCCCTCATGTCCCTCTCATCCTTTATTAAACATGTACGTATGTCATCTGAGCACATAGCTCCAGCTACGATTATCCTCATTATGCTAACCAGTCGGACACCCAATTTCACCTAGGAAATGAGCGGAAATGAAAAGAGAAATTTCATTTTCGAGTCCCAGGCCCCAGGTTGCCTCTGATTTGTGCCTTTAATTTTCTTAAACTGTTATTGTTATTTTCTGTATTCTGCCACACTGCTTTAATTGAATGATTTCTCCCATCAGCTGACAAATCAAGGGCAAAAGAAAAGTATTGTTCTGGCTGAAAGACACAAAGGTCTCATCAGACACTTGTCACCTGTAGACTTCATAAAGACTATACACTTGAAGGACTCCGGCTTCTTAAAGGTACAGGTTTCTATCTAGATGAACCTCTAAAATAACAGAACTTTGTATTGGCCTAATAACATTATAGCTAAAGTAAAAAGGAAAAGCACCAAAACGCACATAGTGGAAATAACGCAAGTCTACTAAAACCGAGAAATAAATAGAAGTCCTACTAGGAACCTTTAGAACTTCTGGCTCAGTTGCCCTAACAAGACTAAACTTATGATGCTGTAGAACCCCTTGAGCGGGTCCTCGAATTGCTGATGGAGGACCTGTAAGTAAATCATCTATAAAGACTGGCAAACTGCAGAAGCTTAGCGGTACTTTAGTCTGGGAAGCAGGGGAATGAGGACTACCAGGACTAACGGGCTTAGTAAGTGGGTGGTGCTTACCCGATTTGAAAACGATGTCACCTTTTTGCCAACACAAATAAGAAATCAATTGGTGTCAGTAAAAGGGGTGAGGTACCTTCATATATATATATATATATATATGGTGTTTTTGATTAACACAATTATTTACATTACAATTAAATCAGATAATGGAGGAATTTGCATTGATACATGACCGTATGTGTGCCGTCTTGGATAATTGGACAAAAAGGATCACCCGACTAAGACTGGCCAGGTACATTAAATGCAGATTGGCCAAATCTTCCAATTTCTGCAGGTCCAGCAGATTATCTAATGTCTATGGTGGCCTCCTGATTATCCCCCCATGCACCCCCAGACGTTCGGGAAGATAAGAATGGGGCAGTTCGATTTCAACTGCTTGATCCTATTGTTCTCGGGGGAGTAAGCCGCTTTGCCAGTGGCATTCTCCCCTTTCTGTATTCAGAACACATGCACACTCGGCCAAGCAGAGTGGTCATGTGTATGTGGGTTTAAAGCAAGATAGCTGTTTGGCAAACAACTAGCATAACTCTACGACACCTTCTTAAATCATGAAGCCTATTGATGCTTATAGTCCAATCAGTCAAGATACTAAACTGCATTTTCAAACAAGTAATAAATATCTTATTAAAGATACACATATAGTGTAGTGGACACAGAGATTAGGCTATGTAGCAGACCATAAAAGATGGACTGACTGGACATACCTGTGGAACGCGGGATGAGCTGGGGCTGCTGGATGATGAGGACAACAGGCTTATATTAGGGTTCATGCTTCTTTCCCTCTCATCTTGATAGATCCGATCTCTTTCTGCCTCTGGCAAGTTTAAGAAGTTCTGCATAGCCCTAAGGTTCACCAGCAATGACTGAGATGCTGTTCTAGGATCTTCTTCCTTGCGTAAGATTTCTGATAACAAACCCTGGTCCAAGAGAATGAAATGTCCAACTTATTTTTGTTTTACATGCAAGAGGCATGCTTAATGAAGAATAAAAAAAAAGAATACTTTACACGAACAGTGGACACTATTTAAAGGGGTTTTACGAGCATTTACTATTGATTACCTGTCCTCAGGATAGGTCATCAACAGTTGATCAGTGAAAATCCACCACATGGGATCCCCCCCAGCTCCTCATTGTGGTCAGAGACGGAAGTGTAATAGAAGGCATCGCCCAGATTCATTTTCAGTGGTTGCGAAGCTTTTCTACTACACTACTACACTTCTGGCTCTGACCGCTGATGTGGACATCTGGCTCGGTTGCACTAACAGCAGCCGTAGAATCAATTGATCAATGGGGATCCCGAGTAATGGACCCCCGCAGATCAACTATTCATGATGACCTATCCTGAGGAAAACTCATTTATCTAAGGTTTCATTCAGAAGTCGGTAAGACTAATCCAGGATCCGAAAGGCATTTCAAAGAGTAATTCCATGAGCTAGGTCATTTATATATAGATTCATCCATGAACAAACACTACATTAGGGCTGTTAAAGAAATTAATTACTCCCGAATACATTTGCCGTCACCTGGATACAAGGGCAGATGCAAAGATACATTCTAAAAAATGTAAATAAATCAATGAAATACATGTACCACTTTAGAGCCTACGCAGACCTGCCATATTCTCACTACCATATTTTTTGTAATTATAGTCAATAGATAAATCGTAATCAATTTTCTATATCAATGTTATTATGACATGAGTTCTGTCTAGGTGATGAATGAGCATCACGCCTTGATTTATGTGATGCACATTCATGAAACATAGTAAAAAGATATTATTTGTGAATTTTGGAGTGGGCTACAATGGAAATTGTGTGGGGGAGTTTAATGTATGACCCAAATACAGCATCGGGGTTCAGCAAAGTATTGGGTCAGAAGTCGGAAGCAACACGTGCAGGAGGCTTGACTAAAGAGATTGTGAAGGTCAGTTAGCTCATGAGGCCTTCATTACACATTGAGGGCTCCTTCACACAACCGTTGTTTTGACGCTGAGTAGGCACTAGAGATGAGTGAGCACGCTCGTTTAAGGCGGCTACTCGATCGGGTAGCAGGCTTATCAAGTAACTGTGTACTCCCCGAGCAGCATGCGGGGGGAGCGGCAAGGAACGGGTGGTGGCGGGGGGAGCGAGAGGGAACGGAGGAGAGTGAGAGATCTCTCGCTCCCCCCGCTTGCCTCCCCGCTGGTCCCCGCTGCCCCCCTTCCCCCCAGATGCTGCTCGGGAGAGTACACAGTTACTCGATAAGACTGCTACTCAATCGAGTAGCAGCCTTCAACGAGCGTGCTCGCTCATCTCTAGTAGGCACATCCAAACAATCGCATCCAAAAGAATCTATTGTTTCCTATCTTTTGGATGAATGATTTTTTGACATGACGAAAAAGTAGCGTAATAGGTGTGATTTTTTTTTACGCCAAGATCTCTCTCTGTCAAAAGATAGAACTTGCCCCATCTTTTGACTGCACAATGCCAACATCTCCCATAGACTCCTATAGGAGCTGGCCGGCAAAGGGATGGAGAGTGGCATACTCGCAAATAGCAGCCATGACATGCTCGCGGCTGCTATTCATTCACTTGATTTAATGCTCTGATAGCCGCAATGTTTTAGCGCAGCTGTTTGAGCGTTATAACGACGCTCATGTGAAAGAGGCCTTAAGACGATAACTTGTCGAGAAAACCTACTAGTCCAACAGCAGTTTACCAAATAATTGCTATTTTACTAAGTATATCACGGCATCTTATTGTATTACCTTAGGGCAACAATAATTAGAATGCAATAGGCCATTGCCAAAACGTTGTAAAAAAAAAGTTGTCCTATACAGAAGACTGACTGTGGCACATTCGCCACACAACCATAAGCAAAATTGGTTCAACTTCTCTACTTTGGACTTAGACTTCTTTCCATTCAAACCCAAGTAAAAAAATACATCTCACCGTTAGAAATAATGTGGTACTGTCAGTAAACCCGAGTTTATATCTACTTTGTTGGGATTTTTATTTCACTTATTAACCCTTTCCAATCCAATTTGTATCCTGGTTTTCCTAGGGGGCTTACTCTTTTTCTCCCATTATAGAACGGCGCTATATGCTGGCTAAAGCCAGTACTGCATGAGGTGACACGTTGGATAGGCACCAACAGCAGACAGGCTGGTAATATACAGTAAGAGAACCATGACGGACGTCTTCCAACATCGGAGCTGTACAGCCTTAAATCGTAATGTCTTTAGAGGTCACACAGTGGATTGGAAAGGGTTAATATCCTCGCAAGCACCAACATATTCCACAGCACGGTAGACAGAACGTATCGTTCCCGTGCTCACAATTTCTCTATCTCAGACCCATATCCATACATACTGTACTAGGGCTAGCCTGGAATCCAGATGATATAATAAAATGCCTTGGAAGGAAACCAGAGAACCTGAATTACACCCTTGCGCATTCAAACTGTTCAGACAGATACTTTCCTAGGTAGACTCAATCTCATGGCAACACTAGTTGAAAGTGACTTTATATGGAACAACTGGATCAACCGAACAATCGCTCAATTGAGCAAGTGTAAACTCGGTCAACCGCAGGTGACAAGTCGCAATGTGTTCACTAGTCGCTTCGTTTCAGCTCACCTAAAAATAACAGTTGGTTGATTAATTATTGTCTGGTGAAAACAGGCAATCAATCGTCTTTCATTGACTAGTCAATAAATTATGCAGGAAGGTGTGCGCTTCAGTACCTCAACAACCATCGCTCTGTGTAAAGCACTTGAACCGTTGTTCGTACACGAACAACTTGCCGAAGCAAATATTTTGAGCGACTACTGGAAAGATAGTTGTCCTGTGTAAAAGCATCCTAGCATCCTAGGCACTGTACTCGACTGGTGACAGCTGATGGCATCATAGGCGTAACTAGAAGCTCATGGGCCCCGACGCAAAATCTATAACAGGGACCCCTACTACCATGTACTGTTTGTAACACCAGTGTCTTCTTATGTGATGGAGGGATCTTTGGGCGCCCTAAGGCTCCAGGGCCCGGTAACAACTGCTACCCCTGCATTACCTCTAGCTACGGCCCTGGATGGCATTGACTACTTATGTAACAACCAGTAATATTTCATTTCAAGTGTCAAACTTCTTATACTAAAAATATAAAGTTATTTCACTAAACATCCTGAAGAAAGAAGAAAAAATACTTTTACTGGGGAATGTGGATTCAAGAAGGTAAAATTCTGTAAAATTCTTGTGATCACGCCAGTTTAGGAAAATGACGCACTTAATTTATTTTACCATTTTACGATGCAAAGGCTAATCCCTGGAAATAAAACTGCAGTGGCATATTAGAGGCAAAACATCAGTTAGGCCTTCCTTGTCTCACACCCTATGACATACTCCAGAGGCGTAACTTGAAGCTCATGGGCCTCAATGCAAAACCTGTAACAGGGCCCCCAACTATAATGCTTTATTCATAGTACTGGGCTCCCTATATGGAGAAGAGAGGCCTTATGGGCCCCCTAAGGCTCCTGGGCCCAGGTGCAACCGCATCCCCAGCATCCCCTATAGTTACGCCCCTCACATACTCCTTAGGGGAAAGAATCCTTCATAGAATATTATGGCACATTACTAGAATATGTCAAAATATTATGGTGCACGAAGGTTTGACCCTTGGGACAGCAGCTGATTCCTAGAATGAAGACATAGAAGTCCTTGTTATTTGTGCAGGCAAAAACTGCCTATAGAACTGAATTAGTGCTGCAGCTTCTTCCATGCTCTTGCTTCTGTGTATATGAAAGATAGTGATAGGTGAGCAGGATCTCTTCTCTGTGTGTGCAGTATATGGGAGACATCCTAGCAGCTAGTCTCCACCCACCAGTTCAGGGAAAACTGAGAATTGGAGATGGTGCTTGTGAAATATGCCATATATAAATCATATGGTGGCCAGAAAATGTTATTCCTCATGTACACACATATGACAGCTTATTGTGAAAAGTCACCTGAAAAGTTAGGTATGCGATTTTAACATTAGAAAGACTTATTGACAGTTGCGTTAAAAAAAAACACAGCGATATTGCGTGAAATAAAATGGGGCCCTCAAAGGGGTTGTGCCTGGTTTTTAACACAGTATAGAAATTATGTGTCTGATTGATGAGGGTCTGACTGGAACCTCCACCGATCAAGAGAACAGGGGTCCTGTGTCCTCAGATGAATGAAGCAACGGTTGATCTTGGGTGCTGCCATTCTGTTAATCTCTATGGGGTTGCCAGAGACAGTCAAATCCTATACTTGGTTATTATCTCGCCTACGACCTGAAGGTTGCAAGTTCAATCCCAGCATGATTGAGGTAGCCGGCTCAAGGTTGACTCAGCCTTCCATCCTTCCAAGGTCGGTAAAATAAGAACCCAGCTTGGTGGGGGGTAATAAATAATAATTACCTGAAAGCGCTGCGGAATAAGTTGGCGCTATACAAATACCAAGATATATTATCTGGCAGGCCCATAGAGATGAATAGAGCACCGACACGCATGCTCAACTGCCACTTCATGCATTGCATACAGAGGAACAGGGGGCCGTTCTCATGATCGATTCTCATGACCGCTCAGACACTTATCCATTATACTTCGCATAGGGAATATGTATAATAAACTAGTCACAACCCCATTAATAACTATGGAGACTCCAATAGTAATAAAGTTGTTTGCTTGAAATAAAACTAGCCAAGAGTTTTGAAATTCTTAGGGTAATATGTCACTCCACTTACAGCTAACAGCTCCTCAAGTTTTCAAGACCCCTTTAGGTTCACCAATGTATTCTGAGACACAGAATGGGTGACATTATTTGTGCTTTATTTTAAGTCAGGAAGCCACGTTGCCTCTATCTGCAACTAATTTATCAAATGCCACACGCTGAGGATAACATAGTAGCATCTTTAAGTAAGACTACTGGAGTAAGATTGCGGCAAAATTTGCGACTTTTAAAAAATATCCTACTTCTTAAATCTGACTAAGAACCTCACTCCGCTTAAACCACGCCCCTTTTCTGTACACCTTGGAAAAGTGGAAAAGAGGCATATAACAGTTAAAAAATGAAAAATCTTTGAGCAAAAACTTACTTGCATAAAAAATTTAGATTTTTTTGATGAGAGAAAACTACTGTACGGCCTTGATAAATTCTTCTATTTTTTTAAACCAAGTTTTGGGGAATTTTATTAAGAACAGCATTTCAAAATTTTCCCTTAATATTGTTTTTGCTGGCATAGGATGCACCTAATACCGTGTTTCCTTGAAAATAAGACAGCGTCTTATATTAATTTTTGTTCAAAAAGGTTTAACTTTTTACATGTATAGCTGCCTGGACACTATTTAAATGGACTTTTTAAATTACCTGTTAGCAGGGCTTAATTTTGGAGTAGGGCTTATATTTCAAGCATCCTCAAAAAGCCTGAAAAATCATTTTGCATCCTCAAAAATTCTGGAAAATCATGCTATGTCTTATTATCAGGGTATGTCTTATTTTCAGGGAAACAGGGTACCTGAAGAAGATCATCAAGCAGAAATGTATGCCTGGTCGGATCTGGCGTTCATTTGTGTTATAATTTACACCAGTTTCTGGCATAAATTATACATAAATGTGTCGGTCTTGTCTCACAACAAGGAACGCCCCTTTTTAAAAAAGTGGCGAATGGCAATACAGACAGCAAAAAGATTGCAAAGTTTTGTGCAAATTCCCTACCTGATTGTGGGGAAGCATAAGGTACCTAATGAAGAATGAAGCCACCATCCAATGGGACAGGGATTGCCTATGCATGATGGACTTTGTGTATAGCCAAGTTGTGTATCGCTGCACATAGCATTGTCCGACCTCTTTGGTAAAACCGTTGTCACATGCAAATATTTCTGTGTACTGATTTTAGACAAGCTTCTATCCTGCCCAAAGTAGATTTCCCTTCAATCTTCTGAACACTACAATCATTCTTTTTTTTCTTCTCCTTGACACAATATGCAACATAACCGGCATTGATGTTTTAAATAAATTACAAGGCCTTAAAGCACAGTACATCACTGTAACACCAATGTGACTATAATTACCTACAAAAGAAGCCGGGGTTTTATGGAAGACTAATTTCCCTCACTTGTGTCCCATTATTGAAAGACTTCACACAAAATTCGCTTTTATTAATAGCCATTTCCCCGAGAGCCTCTCTTGTAAATATGTCAACTTTCCATTACATACGAAGTCATCGAACCTGCTTTTTTGTCACCTGCAAATAATTAGTCACTCAATATGCAAAGCAACCTCCATGAAGAAAAACAAATGGTCATAATTCTGTTTAATTGTAACTAAATGAGGCAGAATTTATTTTTTAAAGTGATAGGCTCCAGGTGTGATGGCCGATATGGTACTTTTGTTATGGCATCAAAAAAATAGGGTGTAAGTGCCTTTCGATTTCCTGCGCTAAGAACCATTTATTGACTTTTGTGACTTTTTTACCTTATGTCTACATTATGGAATATTTACTATTGTTATGCTGTATAAATCTTGTTATTTGTATAGCATCAACTTACTCTGCAGCGCTTTGCAGTAATTTATTTATTAGCCCCCACCAAGCTGGGTACTCATTTTACCGATCTCGGAAGGATGAGCTGGCTACCTGAACCATGCAGGGATTGAACTCGCAACCTTCAGGTCGTGAGCAAGAGCATGGGACTGTATACTGCTACCTTAGAAACACGAGGCTCTAATCTCCATCATATTTCTTTTTATGGGGTGTCTTCTGTAAATATTATTAAAAAGTAACCCTTTGGTTTTAGGGCACAGTACTTTTGGCACCCTTCATTGGGGGTACATTTGGCACTAAGGGGATATGATAAGGTGTAGCTGTAGAGATGGCTTGTTATATGCATATATTGTTGTGTCAGTGCTTTGTTTACTGCATTTTAACCTCCATTATATGGTACGATTTTGTGTTATAGATGCAAAGAAATTCTTGTACTTTTGCATGTGTAGGCTGTGGTGGCTCTCCTAGGTTTTAGTGTTAAAGGGGTTGCACCATAATGACAAATTATCCCCTATCCATCAGATAGGGGATAACTTGTTATTCAGTGAGGATCTTACTTCTGTGCACCCTACTAATGGCCGAACTGTTCCCTAATAGGCCGCAATGTCATATTGCCAGTTTATAGTAAAGTCGTCTGTTCTGCCGCACCCAGCTAGGTCAGTACTTTCTATCCTTGGCTCCTTTGAGAGGTCCTTGGCTTACAGAAATATAGGTATAAATGCTTTAAAAAGTACTTCAGATATTTCAGGGGATAGTTCAGAAGAGCTGGCAGCCAAAATCATAGCAGACAGACTGTACATCACACTATTAGGCTTGCCATTCGGGAGCAGAATACTCACAGATGCCAACTGTTGGTGAGAAATCTGCCCATTCTCAGATTACGCACTGTGAATATCTCAATACTTCTGATCATTAGACAAGTTTCCTATATTTCTCTAGATTAGTGTTGAGCAAATTTTTGAAAAGTTCAGTTCAGCTGGTTTACCGAATTTCGGTAATAAATTCGGTATGGTCTAAATTAGTTCAAACCAAACTGGAATTTTACTAAAACCCCTAAAACTGGTGTATAAAACTGTCTGAACCCCATAGAACAACTTCTCCTCTTCAGTAGTTAGCACTGTTGCTTTGCAGCGCTGATGTCTAGGTTGAAATTTGACAAAGGGCGAAATCTGTATGAGTTTGAAGGAAAACACAAACATGGAAGACATACATACAAACTCCATACTCGAACCTTTGGGGTTTGCTTTGGACAAACCCACTAAAATTAATATTCCTCCTCAGTTAGCACTGTTGCCTGGTGGGGTCTTAGGTTCAAATCTGACCAAGAACAATATCTGCATTGGGTTTGTATGTTCTCCGTGTGTGTATGTGAGCTACTTCAAACTTAAACTCCATGCAGATGTTGTCCTTGGTCAGATTTGAACCAAGGGTCCCAGTGCTGCAAGGCTACAGTGTCATGAGCCACATTGATAGGAGACGTTATTATCGTCTTCTACTTATCTTTCTTCTCCTTCGTAGGAAGCATGGAAGCTCAGTGGTTAGCACTGTTGCCTTGCAGCACTGGGGTCCTATGTTCAAATCTGACCAAGGACAATATCTGCATGGAGTCTGAGTTTGAAGAAGCTCACATAAACACAGGGAGAACATACAAACTGCATGCAGATATTGGTCTTGGTCAGATTTGAACTTAGGACCCCAGTTCTGCAAGGCAACAGTGCTATCTGAGGAGGAATATTAATTTTAGTGGGTTTGCCCAAAACAAACCCCAAAGGTTCAAGTTTGCGCCAAACGTAACCTTTTTGAAAAATTTGAGCCCAACTAGGGTTTGACTGTTTCGTTCGTTCAACACTACTCTAGATGGACCATCATTGGTATGATTGTGAGGAAGATAGAAAACTTTGGCCTTCTATTGCTATGGGCTGGGCAGAAGAGCTGACTTTGCTGTTTATTTTACTCATTGGGCTTGATTCAAACATTCAGATAAAATCTAAAGCCTACAATGCAGAATGACACTTATCTAATATATCCAATATCACATTTAGTGAATGTACAGTAGGGTGTAGACTAATATTAACATATTAACAGTAGGAAGTATTAAGTCTTCCTGATTCAAACAAGAAACTGTACCATGGTGCAGCACCTAAGCATGGTATATATGTAGGAAGGCTACTTTAGTAGGTGACTAGAGATGAGCGAGCATGCTCGTTTAAGGCTCCTACTCGATAGAGTAGCAGTCATATCAAGTAACTGTGTACTCGCCTGAGCAGCATGCGGGGGGTGGGGGTGGCGGTCGGGAGCGGGAGGGAATGGGGAAGAGTGAGAGATCTCTCTCCCCCTCGCTGCCCCCCACCGCCCCCCTGCCCGCATGCTGCTCGGGCGAGTACACAGTTACTCGATAAGACTGCTACTCGATCTCGATAGCAGCCTTAAACGAGCGTGCTCGCTCATCTCTATAGGTGACCCTTCACCCAATTCTTTGATAACTGACTTGAAATCTGCTATCCGTGCTCTTTATCCTTAGTCAAGCTTTGCTGGCATCATGGATGGAACCCTGCTCCGTTAAGGAAGAATGTAAAACATTTTAAGACGCGTCAGTAAAAGTTTACCAGAACATCACTTTAGAAATGTTCTGCAGCCTAATTCATCTTTGTTTAATCAAGTCGTTATTGGAATAACTATGTTAACATACGATAGCCGGAGGTGGGAGAATGTTTCCAACCTTATGTGACCTTACTGTGTTTTTATTACAGTATAAAGGCTGAAAATTGTATGTGTGAACATAAACTCCTTGTGAATTTTACAATGACATGTATGTAACACCAGTACAACTTCCAAAAAAATACAGCAGACCTGATTATGTTTCATTAACTAATAAATGGCAGAACAAAGACTCAATTCTCAAAGAACTGCCATGACCATTTGTGTTTCTTTTTGCATTACATATAGACAACACCCACACTCTTCACTTGAGACCAGAAGAAAACAGACTTCTCTCATGATCTAACCTATTGTAACTATGAGTTATAGTTGTTACAAAAATATACAGGGGGTGGACAAAAATATGGAAACCGCGTACCAATGGAATCTTGTTGCTCGGGTAGATGTTCACTTCTGCCTGGCAACATCTGTGTCATATTACCTCCACTTAAAATCGGTCTCTACATGTCTTATTGATATAGTTAAAATTTACTGGTAGTATAGTGAAATAGGATTTACAATCCCATGTAACTAAAGGCATGCATTTCATACGGTATTTCCATATTTTTGTCTACCCTCTATACATCTTTGGTTTTTGGACTATAAGACAAACTTTTTATCCCAAATCAGAAGATCTGGCAATGCCAGACCCCCTCACCGATTTATTAGTAGCCAGGCAGAACAATCTTATCTGTACATTTCTCTCCCTCTGAACAGTGCGGAGCAACAGGAGATGTGTGCACATCACATTCATTTTTTTTGTCATGGACGGTGCAGCAATTCACAGGTGTACACTTCTCTCACTGGTGTAACTATAGAGGGTGCAGGGGATGCGGTTGCACCCGGGCCCAGGAGCCTTAGGGGGCCCATAAGACCTCTCTTCTCCATATATGGAGCCAAGTACTAGGAATTAAACATTATAGTTGGGGGCCCTGATATAGGTTTTGCATTGGGGCCCAGGAGCTTCAATTTACCCCTCTGACTTCTCTCTTTCCCTGATCTGCAATGATCTGTCTGTTTAGGAATGCCGAACACAATGTGCACATCAGAAATGGAGAAAACTAATTCATAGATACACAGCAATAACCTGCATGGACAGTGCCGATTGTGTTCAGCTTTCTGATAGGATACATACCTGGAGCCTGGGGAGGAAAGTAAACCAACTCCTTCTGTAGATGGCAAAGATGGGAATGGCATTTCAACAGGGATGGTGCCAGTTGGATATAACACTAATGAAGCTCAAAAACTGCTGCTATACCTCATTTACAACCAGAAGTCTATCGCAACACTTGAACCATTAGCAACAGGGGTAGATATAGGTCCTTGTAGAAGACATAAAGGGTACACAGCACAACTAAAATAGAGCATCCACCTTAGAGCTGTTATAATTAAATAAATCTTGCTATTTGTATAGCGCCAACTTATTCCGCAGGTAATTTAGGTAATTATTATCAATTTATTTATTACCCCTCAGCAAGCTGGGTACTCATTTTACCGACCTCGGAAGGATGGAAGGCTGAGTCAACTTTGAGCCGGCTGCCTGAACCATGTGGGGATTGGACTTGCAACCTTCAGGTCGTGAGCGAGAGCTTAGGACTGCATTTCTGCTGGCTTCGCACTCTGCACCACACGGGACTGCCTAAAGGCCCATCTACAGCCAATGCTGTACAAGAACCACGTCTCAGTTCATTTATTAGAATGGGTACAATATGCAATACAAAGTATTGTAGTTCTCCATACAGTGCATGGGAAGGAGCAGCGATGTACAGTGAAAATTCTGAAGGAGTCATGGCCCCTCTATTCTAGTGATATGTGGGGGCTCAAGATGTATATTCCAAAGCTTAAGAGAACAAATACAACCCATAAATGAAAACAAAATACACCAGACCACCAACTATACAGCCATGCAGATAAGATATGGTTAATCCTTTAATATACCCTCCTAGACCCTAATGCATAACCCCTTGATTTACAGTAGGCCACCAGGGAACGTATATTAACCTCTAATATACCTAGACCAAAGACACGAACTCCTACTTCTCTTTTAGACTACTGTGGATTAAAATTAGCCCCGTCCACTACCCTTAGCCAGCAAAGTTTTAATTAGTATTTTTTTTAACCTATGTTCTCTTATCTAAACCTGGGTGCATCCTATAGTCAGTATTAGAGATGGGCGAGTATACTCGCTAAGGCACATTACTTGAGCGAGTAGTGCCTTAGCCGAGTATCTCCCTGCTCGTCTCTAAAGATTCGGGGGCTGGCACGGGTGACAGGTAAGTTGCGGCGGGGAGCGGGTGGGAGAGAGAGATCTCCCCTCCGTTCCACCCCGCTCTCCTCCGCCGCTTCCCGCCCCCCACCGGCCCCCGAATCTTTAGAGACGAGCGGGGAGATACTCGGCTAAGGCACTACTCGCTCAAGTAATGTGCCTTAGCGAGTATACTTGCTCATCTCTAGTCAATATGTCTAATGGTGCTTTTACATACAGGAGCAACAGTCAATCAGTGAATGGAGATAGATGGAGTCTATTGGAGCCTCCAGTGTTTTCATCAAGAGAGAGGGCAAGACCTATCTTTTGATGCAGCGTGAAGAATCGGCAACCGAATATGGTTGCCGATTTGACAGTGTGATTTTTTTTCACTTGCCCAAAAATCACCCATGTGATAAAATGTATTGAAATCCTATGCTTAACACAATCACAATTTTCGGCTGACGTTTTATCACGGCTAAATAGCCGTGTAAGACCGCCTGTGTAAATGAGGCCTTAAATTGTTGATCAGTGCTCGGTACACACGGATCATTTCTCTACTTAGGGTGGCTTTACATACTGCATTTTTTTGGAAAATACACTGGCAGTTTTTGATGCAGTTTTTTTAACCAAAGCCAGAAGTAGATTAAAAAACACAGAACTATAAAGGAAGGACTTCTACTTCTCCTTCCTGCTGGATGCACTCCTGACTAAAAAACTGCTTCAAAAACTGAAACTGTGTATACTAAAAAATGCTGTGTGTGAATTTAGCCTTATAGTCTAAACAATACAGTCAAATTGTATTTATTTCAAATTTCATTTCTCTTCATACATACATTATATTTAAATTTCCATCCTTCCTGCACTGTTATGAGGATGAGAGTTACAGCAGTTTTGACTAAAACTTGGTTCCATGCGGTTCCTCTAATTGTCCTTTTACTTAGAATTATTAGCTATATTATAATACAGAGAAACAATGAAATTCCTCAACATGGACAATAGAGAAATCTAAATTTGCTGGTCATCTTTGATGCTGATGGACAATGATGCATGGACCAAAGTAGTGAAGTTGAGTCTTGTATTGCAGGAGTGTCGACCCTTTTAGTGTCTCTGGGCCACATTGAAATAAGAAGAGTTGTCTTAGGCCATATATTAAATACACAAACACTAACGAAAGCTAATGAGAAAAAAAGGTCCATGCATAATTTTAGGGATATGCACAACCACAGATAAACTAAACAGTCCTCATATAATAATCCTAATCCACATCCCTTCAAACAACTCCCATCATCCTCCGCTGTCCTTCAAAAAAACCCAATCGTCCTCCACAGCTCTCTAAACAAACCCAACCTCTTCTTCAGTCCTCTAAACAACCCCCATCATCCTTCACAGTCCTATATATATATATATATATATATATATATATATATATATACTAGTAATTATTAGGAATTTATAGTATCAGTGTTTCCAGTGGTGCAATGCGCCACACAGCTGTGCTACATGGTACATGCATTATGATTCCTACACATCACACACACACAGCTCTACTACATCCATCCTGACCACACACATTACACACACAGCTATACTACATGCCACACACAGCTGTAGTACATCCATTTTGATTCCAACACATTACACACAGAGCTCTGCTACATTGTACATTCATTATGATTCCCGCACTTTACACACACAGCTCTACTACATGCATGCTGACCCAGCACATCACACAGCACATTACACACATAGCTCTGCTACATTGTACATCCATTTACATCCATCCTCACCCCACACATGACACACACAGCACATGACACATACAGCTCTGCTACATCCTGATTCACACACATCACACACACAGGTCTGCTATTTCACACATCACCAGACTCCTGGACACAGTGATCAACCCTGGTCATGTGATTCCTGACTTCACCCACACAGGTGATCACATGGTGGTGACATCCTCACAGGTCCTGGTAGTAGTTGCTGTTGGTTTACCCAGTATACAGTACTTTCTACCAAATTTCACAATGGCTCCTCCCACAGCAGTGATGTCACCACAGGTGCTTCAGCTCACTGGATCTCTGTGGTGGTGGTAGGTCAGTGTATTCTATCAGGACCGCTGAGTTGTGTCTGAGATAATAATGGCTTAGTTGTTTTCTAATTTTGCTATTTTTATCCACTCTTTTAAAGAACCCTAACTGTCTTGATCTTCTGTCAGTCAGGCTATGTGTTTTATATATGTTGTAGGACCTTCAATGATGTCACTAGGGGGTGGAGCGATAATGTCACCAGGGGTGGAGCATGAGAAGCACTCACATACTAACTGACAAGTGGTCATTAGTAGTTTGATATACACACTTTCCCTGTGGGCCAAAACTCAACAAAATGTTTAGTACCTAACATAGCAAAAGGCTGAATTTTCTACATGCTGTACATTGGTTTAATAGAATACATGTGAGCCTACAAAGAGTTGCATCCGTATTCTTAACTACACGGCTACTAGACTGGCACCCCCTCGACTACCAGATAGAGCAGCTGGAAATAAGGATGGAGAAGAATTAGCATTGCTCACACCCCCACCCTATGATGAGTAATCTGACCATAAATTACATCTGTCAGTATTGAAGACTTCAACTATTTCACAAAGGCTAATTTGCTTTCATGCAATTGTCTAAACTCCCGCAATAATGATCAGCAAACATAGAACCCACACGAACCCCTGTAATTATGACAAGGTAGCTACAAACAAAGCATTGTCCCGGAAAGACTTCTCCATGCTGTTTAGTTCGATTATTAAAGTTTGACATGAGTTTTAATTACGATATATGGGTTGCATACGCAATAATATATATTATATGACAGTGGACAAAGAAGTGCATCTATGTGAATCCTGCGATCGTTCTAACTGTTACTGTTATTTCTAGAACTAAGTATCCATTTCAAGATTATTAAAAAAAAATTTAATTTTGAGTATTTTTGTTCAAGAAGCTCAACTGAACACATGGCAAAAATATATATTTTATGTATGCGGATATAAATGTCGCTACAGTTAAGAAAAATCTGATTTATCGTGTTAGGCTGCCTGTCCACGGGCGGGTTTCAATTGTGTTCCCCGCGGCGATAATCCGGCCACGGGGAATGCAGTGAACACTTTCCATAGCAATGTTGCTATGGAGAGCGCAGCCCCCCTGTCCATGACACCCGACAGGTCAAGAAGTTGCTTATTAGTCACTAGTCGCTATTGCTCCTTTCACACAGGAGCAATAGTCTTCAGTGAATGGAGGCGGAGTGCGTTGGAGATGTCTTTTGGCGTCTGTCTCTATTCACTGGGAACAGGCAGTCATTCAAAGATGAGCGACTGCCTGTTCACACTGAATTAGAAGTCACTCACTAGTCGCTTCTTCTAAGTGAACTTAAACCAAGCAACTAGCAACTAATGAGCAATTTCTTGCTTAGCATCCTGTTGGGTCTCTTGCTTACACAGTCAACTATTGGTCAGAATTAGAGATGAGCGAACATACTCGGTAAGGGCGATTTCGCAATCGAGCACCGCGATTTTCGAGTACTTCACTACTCGGGTGAAAAGTACTCGGGTGCGCTGTGGGGCGGGGGGTTGCAGAGGGGAGTGGGGGGTAGCAGCAGGGAACAGGGGGGAGCCCTCTCTCTCTCCCTCTCCCCCCCACTCCCCTCTGCAACCCCCCGCTCACCCACAGCGCACCTGAGTACTTTTCACTCGAGTAGTGAAGTACTCGAAAATCGCGGTGCTCGATTGCGAAATTGTTCTTACCAAGTACGTTCGCTCATCTCTAGTCAGAATCTCTTGTTTGAGCAACTTTTTGGCTGCTAGTTGGACCTTGTAAAGCTACCCAAATGTAGCGACTAGTGAGCGACTTCTTGCTTAGTGTGAACAGTCAGTCATTAATCTTTGGGTGACTGCCTGTTGACAGTGAATGGAGGTGGGCGGCCAGAAGAGATCTCCGTAGGAACTAATATATATACATCTTAGCCTGGTGTGGTTTGTTATCAAAACAACTCTGCCCTCATAAGACGGCGACTGCACCAATCACAGCGCAACTTGCATTATACCACAGCAGTATAAGAAATTAAAGCGGCGCTGTAATTGGTTGCTTTGTGCAACAATGACAGATTTTCTTTTAGACAGCTTTCATAAGAGTCTGGTGCCGACCTACTTTTCCATGGCCCACCCTGTAGATGCTATGGTGATGATAAGTAAAAGTGTAGTCACATAATGCATTTAAATGAGCTGTTTTGATAGCAAACCACACCACATCATACTAAGATATATGTATATATGATGCACCACTACATGCTATAACTCAAGCTCACTCATCATCACCATAGCATCTACTACAAACTTCATGCCTCACATCCTCTACATCCACACAAGTGGTGTAAAGCTACATCTCTCAATCAAAAGCCTACATAAGTGGACACCTTTTCATCAATCATCTGCTGAGCTTCCACGATGACTGTTTCATGAAGTGGTAAAATCTTGATTCAACAAAATCTAAATTGACGTCCTGTAAAATCACCGTACGTCCTCGAATATATATTATCGAAGAGGTGCGCAAGCAGATAGAATGAGACAACATGGGGACCACCGTGTTGGTTTGTCCTGGGCATATCGGGTATTCCAACATCTGCCGCCTTCGCATTATAACCACTATTTCTAATTCTACTAAGTAATTCTTCTGAGGATATATATATATATATATATATATATATATATATATATACATACACATATATCTTTCTGCTAGTATATCATAAGGGTAAGATAGGTAGAGGTCCCCTATGCAGAATGATAGATTTTGCAGGTCTTTCTGAACTTTATTTCTTGCATGTGTATCTTCTGTCCGTCCCCTACTTACTAACAAGTATTGATTTTCTCTTTTTCCCTTTGATGCACAATACTATATATAATAATATTATATCTATGTAAGTAAATATTTCTGTGCTTCGGCCAATCAGCAGTCAGTTCAGTTTGCCTTTGTGAGTTAGAACCAACCCATTGGAATTCCGACTATTTGCAAGAGGACAGAGCCAAGTGTAAATTGGATGGAAGACACAAGTGTCCTTCTCAAGAGAACGCTGATTCTCAGCCAGCATCTCCTGTCTGGCAACCTGACTGTTCCATTCACTGGATTTAAGTTCCTGGGAACCAGTCTCCTTCAATAAGGGTGGAGTTTATCCTTTCTGGATGGAGGCCTGAATTAGTTTTTACTAGATTTGGCTACTGTGTGAAAACATTGGCAAAGGAATGGTTGGCTTTTGAAGTGCAGACAGAAACTGTGGACACTTGGGGCTTCATGATGTGTCTAACCAGGCATGAGCATTGACAGCAGCTTTAAATGATGAATTATATCTAAAGAACATTCCTTTATTCCTGCCTGGGGAACGAAAAAAATTGGTCAAAGCATTATTAAGTATTAGCAACTGATATGCACATCGAATCTACAATGTTGACTATGCAGACAATCTGTTCTTTCTTTCTTGTAAGCTATGATTTCGGGAACTGTTTACGGCTCTGTTCACACTGACTTTGGATAATGCAATTGAGATATATCATAAAAGGATCCGTAAAATATTGGAGTAACGGATGTTTTGTTTTTGCCACTATTGTGTATTCGTTGCAGTAGATGGTCTTCAGCCAATTCAAAAGACAATATCCTGACAAGGGCAAAAACACATGGGCGCAAGCGCTAATACCCACGCCGAACCCACGAACACTGGCACCAAGCTTGGCTTAATAGCCATTTAAATCAGGGTGAGGGGATTCCCTTGCCCATTTTGACTAGTGGTGCCTGCACAAATATGCACAGTATTGGTGCAGGCATGCACAAAGTACACTCGTTTTCTACGCAAAAATGTTGCGCAAAAGTGAGGTTTTTTTAGAATACATTCATCTGAAGGAGGCCTTATGTTTGGGAGCCCTGTCCTAAATATGGTGTGACTGAATGTCATTACATAAAATATATTAGAACTATACTGATAAATAGAAATATTGGGAATCAGATGCCATATATCATGCCGAGTCTCAGTCTGTAATACGGGAACTTACATAGAGCTATATGAGTCACAGTGCTGTGTATAATATGGTTCCATATTGCACACCATATTACATAATGAAATGCACATGCTTCTGTGTATAAGACCTTAAAGTGACCCTCTGGTCCTTGACAAACAATGATGGCCGCACCACTTCCCTGACTACCTGATGCATACTGTGCACTAGTATGTATCGGTAGTCTAAGTTATTATATGCTGATCTGACTGGTTAGTTCTGCTCATGTGGACATCATTGGCAATCAAAGCAGGTGAACTGTCTTATAACGATGATGCATACTAATAGGATGGTAGAGTTGGAAGGGACCTCCAGGATCATCGAGTCCAACCGCTTGCTCATGGCAGGATCCACTAAATTATCCCAGTGTGCATTAGGTAGTCACAGGAGCTGTTTGGCAATCTTTGCTTGTCCAGGACTGGAGGATCGCTCCGGTGAAAACATATTTTTCCATCCCTATCCCCCTCAGCTGATTGCCTGTCACACTCTGGAGGTCTCCCTGTGTATTCCAGCTACTTCCCTACACTGCTGCCACCTGTCTGCCACTATCTTGAAGTTGAGATTTTTTTTACTTTCACTTTCAATTAATCTTATGATGCATCAGCACTGCATTAGCTAGGGTTATACCATTTCTGCCTGCTGGGGGAACTATTTAATCATCATTAACTTCTATGTTCACCTAAATAAGCTACAGACCATAAGTATACAGTCAGGAGAATAAGCTGTGATCTCCTCTATTATAACTGTGTGATCATCATTAGTAACTGTGATAGGAGAGTCTGTGTCTCCCTCTAGACAGCTTGTGTGATAGATCCATGTAATAGCATCACATGGACTGAGAAATTGACTAGAAAATGAATCCATAACCCTCAAGATCAGAAGAAGCTGGGAGTCTCCAGAGAGAGGAATAACGAACCAAGCTAATACTAGACAACTTATAAATACTGGGGGGATAGCTACATTCTTCTTAGAATTCTATTTGTGGATTTCGTCCTAGGGCTCCAACTGGATAGCAAGAAACCCTGGTTCCATAGGCTTCTATTAGTAGCACGAAGACCAAAGCTGCAAGTTTTGGTCTCCAATTTAGCAGGTTTTTGTCCAACTTTGGCATCTTTACAAGATAAAATGTCAAAACCTGCTAAAATGGAGACCAACGTTTGCAGCTTTAACCTTTTTTTTACTAATAGCAACAGTGATGGGTAAGTATACTGCAAGCTCCTTCAATCATTACATTGTGGATGCAATGATGCGGCCCATACATTGCCAGGCTATATCTGTGCTTGCAACTGGAAACAACGCTAAGTATAGGTGCAACCTAGAACTTAGCCGTAAAACATGTGTGATCATATGGGATTTTAGATATATGGAAGTCTAAATCACACATTATAAGTAGAACTTAGTGCATTTCTATGGGATACAATATTGTGTAATATGAATATTGCTTCTGCATGCAAGTCGCCTACTTCCAGTCCAGAGTTGTGCTTTGGTTAGACAAGTAAAGTTAGCTACTTATATACCATGCAAATAGCTAAAGTTAAAAAGTAGGTCTCGAGCCTATGAAACAATTAACCATTTGCAATCCAATTTTGGATTCAGGGTTTCCTAGGGGGCTTTCTCTTTCTGCCATTATGCAATGGCGGCATCTGCTGGCTAGAGCCAGTACTGCGGTATTGGACATGCTGGAGAAGCCCCTGACAACGGAGCGGCCAGTAATCTACAGTAAGAATACCCTGCTGGGCGTCCTCCAACATCCGAGCTGTACAGCCTTCAATCAGAATGTCTTTAGACGTCAGACAGTGGATTGGAAAGGGTTAAGAGGAATTTTTGCAAAAGCCTGAATTGTTATTTCTCTGTTCGCCAGTAGCTATCTGCTTCTATGAAGTGCTGAGGGTTCAGTCTATTGTAAGCCTGCATCGCTGTAATTATGTCAAGCATTATGTTTTGCTATTCTACTGTTAGTGGTTCTTGAATTTTAGCTGCCACTTCAATGGAGTGTGTAGAGCATAAATGATACACAAATTATATTGCAATTATGCTAGCAAGTTTAGTTAAAATACAGTAAAAATATTCATACAGTGAAATTCAATTAATACAAAACATAATGGTGCACATTTACTATTGGACATACGCCGGAAAACTCTCTTACATGGTTTGCACTGCTTTTGGACACTTTTTATAACTCACCCGACAAATGGGCGTGGCTTTGTGAGAAGGAGCATGAAATAAAGGCCACACTGTGCGACAAATATCAGTGCAATCTTTGGAGCAAACTAAGCCAGCTAGCAGGTGGCATAAAGTTAGACTAGACAGTGTAAGATTTAATAGATTTATCATTCAGCGGAGTCATTTTAAGACTGTCTAGTCTGTCCGCACTGTCTATTATTACACAGCATTTGTAAATCTGCCCCATTGTCTAACAATGATAGTTAAAGTTCTATTTTAAAAAATTGCCAAAATGATCAACATTTTCAGGTTCTTAATACATTATCCAAAATTCCAGACAATGGGGAGGGGGGTGAAAAACTGGGTCACACTGCTAGTGAAGGTCCAAGGACCCCCCTGCTTCATAAGGAGACGGCAGTATTATCAATGGCTCATGATATTTGGGATTAAATATGAACAGCTTATAAGGTCACTTTACAAAAACCAAGAAGCAACAGTCAGGACAGCTTATGGGAGCACGGATCAGTTCAGAATCAAGAAAGGCGTACGGCAAGGCTGCATTGTATCACCAGTCCTTTTCAATCTGTATGCAGGAACGAGCATGAGGTAAATACCTTATCCAATGAGTGCAAAAGGAAAGCGAGCGCATGGGACTGTACCTCAACAGCAAGAAAACGAAAGTCATGAGAACGGTAAGCAACGGTACAGGGAACATAAAACGAAGAAGTTGAGACGGTCCAAGATTTCATCTTCCTTGGATCCAAAATTGATTGCAACGGGCAATCTGAACCTGAGATCAAGAGACGGATTACACTTGGTAGGAATGCAATGCAAGGAATGGAGAAGATCTGGAAAAGCAAGGATATTAGCATTGCAACAAAAACCAGACTGGCCAATGCAATCGTCTTTCCCATAACGACGTATGGTTGGAAAGTTTGACACTCAGAAAAATAGACGGAAGGAAAATTAATGCGTTTGAGCTATGGTGCTGGAGGAGAATGCTACAGATACCTTGGACCGCCATGACAACGAACAAGGTAATGTTAGATCGCGTCAGACCAAAAATATCACTAGAGGGCAAAATCATCAGACAGCGGGTCTCTTTTTTGGACACGTGATGCACGCTAACTCACTGGAAACCGTATTGATGCTTGGCAAGGTCAGTGGAAAGAGAAGATCAGCACGACAAAGAACAAGATGACTAGATACAATCAAGGCCACCATGAACATGTCAATCGCCGAACTGAAAGAAGCTGTGAAAGACAGAAACGTGTAGAGAACATTGATCCATGGAGTAACTGAAGGTCGGATGCGACCAAACAGATAATCATCATTTAGAAGCTACTTCAATCTCCCAAAAAATCTGTTTAGTCTGAAATGGTAACTATGAGACAGGGAAGAGAGGAGAGGAAGGGAATGTTGCGGCAGGGTATCTGTGCTGTGTAAGGGTCCATTTACACCAAACCATTATCGCTTGAACGGGCGAACAATGTCAGACTTCACTCACTCGATTGGGCAACCTGTTTATACAGACAGATACATTGTTGGCTAGTTCAAATGAGAAATTGTTCAGTCGTTCACAATTACTGTATAAGCGAATGAGAACAACTGAATGAGCGTTGTTTAAACTGAATGATGGGTGAACAAGCCAACGACAATTTTTATGCCTACGCAAAATGTACGATGAATGAACGTTGTTTGGTTGTTGGCTGCGATTTGACTGAATGATTATCATTCACTTTCACTCATTTGAATGATATCATTCCGTCTAAAAGGACCCTAAGGGCTTATTCACACGTCAATATTTTTCATCAGTTTTTTTGTAAGCCATAACCAGGAGCGGTTCCAAAATCCGGAAGAAATGCAAATCATTCCATTACATTTTCTTTCTGCACGTTCCACTCCTGGTTTTGGCTTACAAAATACTGATGTGTGAATAAGCCTCAAGGCTCATGCCTTGAGAAGGGAGAACGGAGCATCATGTTGAGAGAGCATGCACCATATCTCTGACAATACACGAAAAAGCCTCTGAGCTCAGCAGCAGAGGGAAAGGAACAAACCCAAAATACAGAGGTTAAGGTGCTTTTACTCAGAATGATTAAAACCATTCTTGGTTCATTCACTTATTGTTCGGTTTAAATATCGATTGTTCAGTCCCTCTCATTCACTTATACAGCAAATGTGAAATATTGAACGAATCTGAACGATTGTGGTTTAAACAAGTCAACGATGTATCTACCTGTCTAAACAGGCTGCACTAGAGCGAATGAGTTGGCGGTGACGTCACTCACTCATTCGCTCATTCAAACAAGAATCGGCTCGTCTAAAAGGACACTTACAGGTTAGAGGAGTAATTAATGTCGTTATCATACTAGTTTGCCATATGACCCCCTCTATATGTATATATACATATATACACATACACATGCAGGTCAATTAGCTACAACATGAAACCCTACTGACAGGTGAAGCGAATAACATATGACAATAGGACAATGGCACCTGTCCAGGTGTGGGATATATTAGGCAGCAAGTGAACAATCCTTTCTGGGGGTTAATGTGTTGAAAACAGGAAGAATGGGCAAGCATAGGGAATTTTTGACAAGGGCCAAATTGTGACGACTGTATGACTGGGTCAGAGCATCTCCACTGAAGGACAACCGGTAAATAAGTGACAGGGACAAGGACACTCAGGGATCATTGATGTGCAGTGGGAGCGAAGACTAGCCCATCTGATCTGAACCCACAAAAGAGCTACTAAAGCACAAAAATGTCTTGTTGGCTATAACCGAAAGGTGTCAGAGTACACAGGGCATCACAACTATTTTTATACTGGGCTGCATAGTCACAGACTCATCAGAGTTTCTAAATTGACCCCTGTCCACCATCAAAATTAACCAACAATGGAAATGTGAACATCAGAACTGGGGCATGTAGCAATGGAAGAAGATGACTTGGTCTGATGCACCACATTTTTTTTTTACAAATGGGTGCACGTGCATGACTTACCTGGCAAAGAGATGGCACCAGAATACACGATGAGAAGAATTCATATGGATATTACTCTGACTTGACCATCTACCTAAACATTGTTGCAGACCATGTACACCCCTTCAGGGCCACTATATTCACTAATGGCAGGGGCCTATTTCAGAAGGATAATATGCCCTGTCACAGTGCTAAAAAATGTTCAGGAAGGGTTTGAGGAACATGGCAAAGAGTTCAAGGCGATGATTTCGCTCTGTATTCCCCATACAGTATCTCAATCCAGTTGAGCATCTGTGGAATGTGCTGCAAAACACAGGTCCGATCCATGAAGGCCGCACCTCACAACGTACATGACTTAAAGGATCGGCTGCTAACATCTTGGTGGCAGATACCACAGGACACCTTTGGAGTTCTTGTGGAGTCCAAGCATTGGTGGGTCAGAGCTGTTTTGACAGCACGATGGGGACCTACATAATATTAGGCAGGTGGTTTTAAGTTTTTGTCTAAGCATTGTGTATATATTTGAGAGATGAATACATGTCATATCCTAATGCTAACTCAAGTACTTATAAAAGATTAATTGACACGGCCTATGTATTGAGCTCATAATACTGTACAGCGTGATGCCTTTCAGTTCATCCATCAACATGAAAAGTAATACTTCATGAAAAATGCACCAAAAGCTTGATTAAAATCTTCCCTAATTCTTGAATTACACTTCACATCCTATGACCTACATTAGAATTTTATAAAACATCTCATCTTTTCTTGAAATGAAATCTCCCTTGGGTATTTCCATCTATGTAGATCTGTTCAAGGAAGTGAGTAATACTGAGATCTAGGAAGTTTTTAATGGGATGTACATTTTGAAATTACAGTAGTTGACCAAAAGACATGCCTGCCTTCTTCTCAGTGAACGTCCTCGTGTTCGTTTTCTACCCGTAAATTACATTACTGCTTAGTAAGTTGGTGTTAAATAGTAGAAAAAGTTTACCTGTGTACGATTAAAGGCCACTCTTGCAAAAACAGCTTGAGACACGCTTGCCCTTTTCAGCTCATCCCGGACTTGTTGGTAGATATCTGGAGAGACTTCCACTGAAGAATTGGTGGTTTCCACTGGTTTGACAGGTCTTGGAATTGGTGGATGATTTAGAAACTGCTGGTTGATGGCCTGAGGATGTTGATGGGCTAAAAGTCTACTTACAGCTATCTGCTGGTTTATTAAGTGTGCCATGGCTATTTGCTGTCGTACCAATGAAGGACTGAGCTGAGGAGACAAGAGTCCAGGGTTCATTATTGGCTGTAGGGCTGGTACTTGACTTCTAATAGGGGTACTGTGATGAAGTGGGCTGTGAGGAGCTTGTTCATTGCTTTTTCCTAGGCTTGCCAACTGGTTTATATTTGATAGGTGTGTTGGTCGTTGACCCAGTACGCAGTAATCTGTTAGATTATCCCGTTCAACTGAAAACAATAGAAAACTTTATTAGGATAGTTGTCCTTGAGGATACACCTAAGATATTTCATTGCATCAATCATTTTGTTACTCAGTGTTCAACATGCTTGGGAAGGACAAAATGTGCCGCCCATTTCTAAAACATTGCAAACACATACAAGACTATTGCCTTTTTACTCTTTCAACAACAGAGTTAGAGCAATTAAAGAGTTGTACTTTTGTGAAACTTTTGACATGTCAGAGAAATGTGTCAAAAGTTTTGAGCAGGGGGGGTTCCACTGCTGAGACCCCCGCTGATCGCTAGAACAGCCCTCACCTGAGTACTATTGCCCTTCAACTATCTTCACTGCTTTTCGGCTACTCTTGACTCCTCCCAGCAGCTGAAGACAGCTTCACAGAGGTGTATAGAAGGTGTTAAAAGCTTCACAAAAGTGCAGTTGCTCTTTAATGACTAAGGCCCTTGAGCATATGAATCAACAATAATTACAGGGGTTGTCTAAGATATATATATTTTTAAACCTTTTTCCTCATGTCACATAACAATAGACTGTCATATACTAACCTCTCCTGGCACTCTGCTGTGTCCCACACCACTATTCCAGGTCTTCCCTGTGACGTAATGTGTACAAGCTGCAGCAGCCTGTTTATGGGACATCACAGGCTGCTGCAGCCAATGACAGAGCCAAGCACTTGATCACTAACTGCAGCCTGTAAACAAACACCAGGCATGTAGAACCACGCAATAGCACAGGAGATACGGGTAGCCAGGAGAAGTGAGTAGATGACAGATTGTTATTTTGTGGCATGGGGAATATGGCTTAAAAAAAACTGAAAAAAAACCCCCAAATAACTCAAACAACCCCTTTAACATGACAGAGGGGACAATGACTTCTGGCACTTTTGCCTCCAACACTGGGGGTTGGATGCAGAACTATAATAGCTGCTTCAACTTCCATTGATGTCAACGGGAGTGAAGCCAACTAGGGCATTTGCTCCTCCCTCCACTATGATGCATATCAATCCCGCTATACTGATTCATCAGTAGGGATCCCGAACGGCGGGTAGCCTGTGAGTATCTATTGATGACCTATCCTAAGGCTAGACCATGAATAGTTTTGGCCTGGAAAACCCCTTCTATTTCCTTGGTGATTGCACTGCAGGAAAACATTTGTTGTCAAGTTGAACAACAGATGACCACTTTGCGTCCTTCAGAGGGACACTTTGTGATGTGCTTACTGTTAAGGGACCTTTTGAAGAATTAAAAGTTTTTTTCAAAGTGAACAGCCTTTTTAAAGAGGACTGTCATGCCCTCTGATGGGAAACAGGCTGAATACCTTCACAGCACTGGCGTAACTATAGGGGATGTAGAGGATGCGATTGCACCTGGGCCCAGGAGCCTTAGGGGGCCCACAAGTGAGCCTAGTACTATAAATAAAACATTATAATTGAGGGCCCTATTACAAGTTTTGCATTAGGGCCCAGGAGCTTCAAGGTACGCCACTGCGTTAAGGGGTTAAGAGAAGTTGGGGGGCCCTAAGATAAACTTTTGCACTCAGGCCCATGAGCCTTTAGCTACACCCCTGCTTCACAGAATTGTGGGTGAATGGGGGGCTAGATTTAAACTGCACAGAAAACAGTGAGCAGATGCCAGGAAGTGTATGAAGCTCATTTCACTTGACAGAATGTGATAGATCTTCTTTAAGTTCACAGTGTAAGAACCTAAAAATGTAACCCTGTTAGAAATACATGTGGCCTAGAAATGTACCTTCAAGAAAAAAAACTTATTTGCATGAAATACATACTTCTAGCGTCCCCAACTAGTAAAGCAAGATATGTGATATCTCTCCATATATCAGCACACACAAGAGCAGCCACTCCGTATCCTACCACAACTCATACATCTTTTTGACAGATGTCAGCCTGTGTTTTCAATAGATTTGCATCATGTACAGAACTTTGTAAAAGTTTTAGGCAGGTGTGGAAAATATGCTGCAAAGTAAGAATTAGTCTCAAAAATAAAAGGCGTCTGACTCAAAATTTAATCTGCAGCAAGACAACAACCCCAAGTATACAACCAATGTCATTAGGAACTATCCTCAGCGTAAAGAAGAACAAGGAGTCCTGGAAGTGATGATATAACCACACAGAGCTTGGATCTCATCATTAATGAGTCTGTCTTGGGTTACATGAAGAGACAGAAGGATTTGAGCAAGCTACATCCACAGAAGATCTGTGGTTATTCTCCAAGAAGTTTGAAACAGCCTTCCTGCGGAGTTCCTTCAAAAACTGTGTGCAAGTGTACCTAAAAGAATTAATGCTGCTTTGAAGGCAAAGGGTGGTCACACCAGATATTGACGTGATGTATATTTCTCTTTTGTTCATTTACTTGTAATTGTTGACTAAAATAAACTATTTATACTCTTATTTTTGAAAGCATTCTTACTTTACAGCAATTTTTTTTACACCTGCCTAAAACTTTGCACAGTACTATACATCCTAAATCAGGAGTATAAAGCATATTATGACAACAGTAAGTACGAAACAAGATGGATGTTATCCCATAGGCGCTTTTTAGTTTTTTACTAAACACTTTTTAGGCCTCTACAGTAGTAACTAGAGATGAGCGAGTATACTCGCTAAGGCACATTACTCGAGCGAGTAGTGCCTTAGCAGAGTATCTCCCCGCTCATCTCTAAAGATTCGGGGACCGGCGCAGGTGACAGGTGAGTTGCGGTGGAGAGCGGGGGGTGAGAGGGAGAGAGGGATCTCCCCTCCGTTTCTCCCCGCTCTCCCCCCCAGTTCCACGCCGGAACTCACCTGTCACCCGTGCCGGCCCCCGAATCTTTAGAGACGAGCGGGGAGATACTCTGCTAAGGCACTACTCGCTCGAGTAATGTGCCTTAGCGAGTATACTCGCTCATCTCTAGTAGTAACACATTTGTCAGCCATGAGATATGACACCCCTGTCCCTTATTCAAGGGGAATTCGGAATAGAATGTTTCAATTAAAGTTACATAAAATAGTCAGAATATGACTAGAATTATTTTAGCTGCCTTCTTGAGCTACGGGGAAGTCCATAGACAGGAATAGTCTGATGAAACCGAGATCTAGTGATACTAGAAAATGGTATTTCCTAAAAGTCTGAAGCCCTTAGGTATGGGTGATCTATGTGGCAGTAATTACTGATACCTAGGGAAAAAAGCTCCAGTATATGATTGTCTTTGATTAAGAGCCATTTACTATGCTTCAACTGTTGGGCTAATCAAGACATTAACATCTAGTCAAAAAAAGACAAGATGAGATAGGAAGCAATCTGAACTAAGCTAACTTTTTAAATGTAAGGGCCTATTGATGAGAAACTCATACAGTGGGGTCATAAATTAGGAATCATTATAAGCAGTGCTGAGAGAAGCAAACCAGTAGAATCCTATTTACTAAAAGTTCAGTTCAACATGAACCCGAACCGAGCTTCTAGCAAAGCTCCACCCAAAATAGGGTTCGGTTTGCTCAATACTAGTCCTCAACTCTGGTGTATAACATTGTCTAAGAGCCATACAAATCCTGTAGAACACTCAGGGCATTTATGGCTCTAAGGGCAGCTGGAAGAGCCGGGAGCAGTGCACTGAGCTCCCACCCCCTCTCCGCCCCTCGCCACTATTTGCACTGGTGGGAGGGGAGGGAGCAGAGCTAAGTTACAGAGTGGTGAGGGGCGGAGAGGGGCCATGAGCTCAGAGCACTGCTCCCGGCTCTTCCAGCCTCCTCCCCTGCAGAGAGGGACACCGTGAAAAGCTAGCCAATATACGGTCGTCTGAATAATCCCCTAAAACAGTGTTAAACAATCCCCCAGTTTAAGGGATTTTCGTGAACATCCAGTTCGGTTTGAACTAACTTGGACAGAACCAAACATTTTGCAAAATTTCAGCGAATTGGCTGAACTGAATTTTTGAAAAGTTCACTTATCACTAATTATAGATGTGAGATCTTTTAAGGATGCCCATGCACACTGCAGAACTCCATCACAAATGCATGCAGATCACTGCTGATTGCCAGACAGCAACTGGACTTGTCTTTGTTACTACTGGCAAGTCCAGGTGCCACCTGGCAACCAGCAAAAATCCACATACATTTGCAGATGAAATCTGCAGCATGTACTGTATGGGCACCGTATGAGGGGTTATTTTGTGATTCAACACTGCCATGTCTGTGTATCATTATGGTTGTTTGAAGGGATTGCTTAGTTTAATCTATTATTGGGGGGCTGTTTCTTATAGATTTCAGACCAAGTAATACAGGTTACCACGGGAAGTGGTGAGTTCTCCTTCAATTGAAGTGTTCAAACAAAGGCTGGACAGATCTCTGTCTGGGATGATTTAGTGATCCTGCACTGAGCAGGGGGTCGGACCCGATGACCCTGGAGGTCCCTTCCAACTCTACCATTCTATGATTCAATGATACATAAACCACCTCGGTCTACCGCAGGTAAAAGCGAGGGGTCCTGAAAAGGGGATCACGTGATTGTGTCCATACGCCCTAATAGTGCGTATGGAAAAGAACCCATTTAACTGCCAATAATTTGTCATAGTACATAACCCCCTACTATTCTGCACAATGCCAACCTAGCAGAGTTTGCAGATCACTTGGTTAATTGTGACTGAAGTGTTAAATGCTGATGCACAGTTGTATTACATATGTATACAGATTATATACATTTTCTTTGTCCACGCCCCTACAGGTATATTTTATCCAGATACCTATGGGTGGTGGCGTTTTTACATGGGGCAATTATCTGCCTGTTTAATGAGCAACAGTTGGCAACATATGACAGTAATGGTGCTCATTACTATTATTCATATACGCCAGCGAAGCAGTAGAATGGGGACAAACAATCGTTAATACAATCATTCATCCCCATATTCCGAGTGAGTGCATAAAAAACCCAATCAACCGATGGACAAGCGTTTGCTCACTCATCCGCTAATTGTGGGCATATGCACTTGGACCGATAATTGGGCAAATAAACATCCCTACATTCATGCCTGAGCACCGATTCATGTAAAAGGGCCAACAACAAACAGTATAAATAGGGATCAGCGCTCCTTGTGTTAGCTGTTCCTTGCTGTCCACTCTGATCACATTTACAGATTAGCCTCCGCTAAAATATAATCAGGGTTACAGTAGTATGGATAAAAAGGAGCCGCTCAAGACAAGGATAGAAGTAACATATATTTGTCTAGTAGACCTGCCCTTTGTTCTTCACTGACAATAAGAGAAGCTAAACAGCCCTGAAAGTGACATATTCAGGCTAAATATTCCTAAAGCAATAAGATAGATGGTAGCCCGGTATTAACCGTTTCCAACAACAATGGCTCACCCGATAGACAAATGCTCACAAAACAGCCATTAATTCGCTATCAGATGAGATTAGAAAGGGATATGAAACAATTCTAATATTACCTTGCCTCATGGCCCCGGTCTTTTCTACAACATCCTAACTCTTTGTATGCAGATCAAAAGCACTTGAACCCATTAAAAGCAAAGCCTGTTTACCTAACTCACCACCTCCAGCCCTCTCCACTCACTTGTGTTCATGAGCTGGCTTAGGAAACAATGCAATATAAGAGCGCCAATAAGAGCGGCTCTTTAAATAATACGCATAGACAATGTCTGAAAAACACTGCTTGGATCCTTGACCTCATTTAAATCAAGCTTTTTGTTCTGCAGATGTCGTGTTGTGAAATTTTAGTCTTTGCTATGCCGTTTAATCAATTACAACTCTTGAGTATAATTGTCAAATCAAAATAGGTATTAATTCAACATTTTTTCAAAGTCGACCCGCAAGGAGTCTAGATTTTAAAACTTTTGTTTTAGTCTAAGCATCAGGCAGCCTAGTTGTGCAGTATGTGCTTCAACTCCTAAGGTCATGGTGACCTCCGTGTGTACCATCAAATACAAGGACCACTGAAGTGGAGGAATATTGGAGGTAGCCCATAAAAACATCTCTATCTCAATAGCTTCAAAACCTTGACATATTAAAGGGGTTATCCAACTCATGACGATTTTTGGAAAATGTTTGCAAATGTTCTAAAACAACAACAGCAAAAAATAAACACTACTTGCTTCTACTAGCATCAGTCCTCAGTGATAGGAGACATGGAGCCAGCAGTATAGGAGATAACCACTGTGGCCACTGATTGCTCCACTGAAAAAATGTGTTCCCTAGTTGTTACACAATACTTGATAGACTCATTGAAATAAACTAAAAATTAAGATTTAATTGTGTAAGAGTTCCCTAGGCAACAAAATAACAAATAGGCATATACACAGCTCTCCCAATTCCCCAGCGTGTCCAGCGCTGATGCTCTTGGTCTTCCCCATGATGTAATGTTTACAGGTTGCAGTAGTCTGTTTACGGGACATCACAGGCTGCTACAGCCAATGACAGAGCCCAATGCTGGAGAGCTGAGCTCCCTGATTGGCCGCAGCAGCCTGTGATATCCTGTACACAGGCTGACTGCAGCCTGTGAGCAAACTCCACGCATGGAGAACTGAGTGACATCACAGGAGATGCAGGGAGACGAAAGTGGTCAATACATGACAGTTTGTTACTTTGTGGTTGGGGAACTTGCTTTAAAAAAAGATCTTGGACATCCCCTTTATCTTATGGGTAAAAACATATGGACTGGATACTCTATAAATTACTATAGCTACAGTATAACTGCCAAGTAGGATTATTTATTTTTCCAGTCCTACCCTATATCAATGAGTGGAACAGGCTGCCATGGGAGGTGGTGAGTTGTCCTTTAATGGAAGTCTTCAAACAAAGGCTGGACAAATATCTGTCTGGGATGATTTAGTGAATCCTGCACAGAGAAGGGGGTTGGACCCGATGACCATGGTGGTCCCTTCCAACTCTACCATTCTATAATAAACCGCATTGTTCAAAATGTATTCTTTTCATCCCAACTTTTTTTGGTCACTTGGAACTAAAATACCTACTCTGTCAAATGAAAAACTAAATGTGGTTGGTGACCTTGCATCTGCAAGATAGGACCATTTATTTTGTCTACTAAGCCCCGAAAGTGCAGAACAACATTAGGCAATCTCTAGTTTGTCTGGTCTATTCTCTTATGACCACTGATTGGTTGCAGCAGTCATACGCTTGCTGTTTATCAACAAAGACCAGGAGGACTTCTGGAGCTTCGGCGCTGGATCACTGGTGGAAATAAGTGAATAGTGTATCTTTAAGAACATATACAGCCATTAAAAAAAATCAGATATCCCTTTAAGTTGTTGAAGTTGTAAGAAGCCATATAAATATCACTCACTGGATGAGGCAAGGAAAAGAAAAAAAGAATGAAAAAGTTACCTTTCATCTTCTTGAACTTCTTATACCATCTCCCAAATTCATGACATTTAGTAGCTGACACATTGGCATAGTATGTACTGTTAACAATGGAGGAGATCATGCTCTGGAAGAGAGTACAGAACAAGGAAAAGATATTAAGTGAAGACTTGGCAGGCAGAGAATCAATTGACGAACTATTCACTGATGAGCCATTAATGTTTCTCATCTATAGCAGGATGAAAAAAAGCAATGTAAGTGCTGCCTTGGCTACATAGAAACAGTGAGTCATGCAAAATTAGTTTCCTGACTCGTTACCTATCTCTCTTGCTCCTGGCATTGAATGTCCATGCACAAAGAAAATAAACATGTTATCCATTTGGAGATAGGGGTGTACAACCTTTACTGTTCCAATGGCCACATTGTTATGCTGAACCATGCCCAAGGACCACCAAAATAATTAAAGGGGTATCACGATCTGAGACATTTATGGTATGACCACAGGGTATGCCATATATGTCTGTTTAGAGCTGGTTCCACTTCCAGGACACCCACTTATCAGGAGGACAAGGCTTCCTATCTCCCACAGTCAGGACTCCATGGAAGGAGGAGACCCTATATACACAGGGGATCATGGATATTGCAGATATAGGATAACATTTCACAACTTCTACAAACTACTATGCAAAGAAAGAGTCACATGTGTAGATGGCTACCTCTAACTCATATACTCCTTTCTGCAGTGCCAAGTAGTAGTCCTCATTCTCCTGATGTATAGGGGACTCAGTGATGGCTATAGAGTGGACCATTAGTCCTTGCCCATCCCTGCCACTGAGCTGTGTGCCACTCCTCTTCTCTCTTACTTGGAAACTACATGTGAGCAACTACATACAGACAAGCATTTCTGTGTCCAGATTGCAAGCCGCACGCTGTGCATCCCTGGTCTATGGAGGCACCCCACCTAAAACAGAACTTCATTCACAAAACACATAGAAGGACAGTTATTTTTTAATTGCAAAAACATTAATTGAAGGGGTAGGCGATGGGAAAAACATTTGAACTGGCTATTATCATTGAGCGAACCAAACCAGTAGAACTTTGCTAAATGTTCAATTCGGCAAAAACCCAAACTGAGTTTTTAGTAAAGTTCTACCAGAAGTAGGGTTCTACTGGTTCAGTTCACTCAACACTAGCCCTGATTACTTGTGTATTACACTGTCTAAGGCCGCCTGCAGACGAGCGGGTCGGATCCGGCAGCGAGAAATCTCGCCGCGCGATCCGACCCCAGAGCCTGCAGGGGCGAGCGCGTACTCACCCGCGCCTGGCGGCCCCGGCTCTTTGATGTGCCGGCTGCCGCGCAGCCGGCGCATGCGCAGACCGGAGCCGGCGGCCAGGTGAGTGCGTGCTCCGCACAAAATTAGAACATGCCGCGGTTTGTTTGCCGCGCGAGATTTCGCGCGGCCAAACCGCGGCCGTCTGCATAGGAGTGCGTATTGTAATGCACTCCTATGCAGACTTTCAGCGGCGGAAATCCCGCGGGAAATCCCGCGGCGGGATTTCCGCTCGTCTGCAGGCGGCCTAAGAGGCATAAAAGCCATGCATCACACTCTCAGAGTATTATACAGGGCTTCTATGGTTCACAGATAGTGTTATACACCAGTTTCACGTTTTTGGTGAACTTTCGTTTTGGTTCAAACTAATTCGGACTACTGATTTGCTAAATTTCAGCAAACTGTGAACTTTTCAAAAGTTTGCGCATCACTACTGGTCATCATACCATCTTTGAGTTGTAAGGAGCTGTAATATGGTACTCATAGACTTTTGTGTACCTAGTGTACATCTGGATACTTCAATATGAAATCGTATTCTGAAACTATTCTTTTTAACCCATTAAGGACCAGGCGCTGTAAATATACGGTGCCTGGTCCTGGGCTTAAAGCACCGCCGATAGGAAAATTACGGCAGCACTTTAAGCCTCCTGCCTCTGCAATTAAATAGAGACTGGATGGGTTATCAGCTGTTAGTGACAGCTGATAACACCGGAGGAGAAGGCAGCAGGGGTTTTTAACTGTTCTTGCCTTTTCCTTCCCCGAGTACACAGCGCTTAATGAGCACTATGAATGAGCACTATGTACTAGAAAGTGAAAGTGCAGTGTAACTTTTACTACAGGAGTCAGGGGGGTCATGTGACCGCCGGAGTTCCCTACTACAGCAGAGATGGAGGGCCATACTAGACCCTGTCCATATATATAAATATATATATAAATGTTAAAAAAACAACATTTTTTTTAGCATTTTACCCCCAATAAAACAAAAAAAAATGCGGAAAAAAAGTCAGTAAAAGACATATTTAAAAAATCGCCCTATATGTCCCAGCAAAAAAAAAAGAACGCTGTAAAAATAGTTTTTGCCCAAAATAGGGCAGTAAAACCGCCACATGGGTAAAATTCCTAAAAAGTGTCTGGTCCTTAAGGTACAAAACAGCCTGGTGCTTTGGGGGTTAATAGAGAGCTCTTTAACAGAGCAGCATAATATAGCCTATGGAGTGCCTTGTGCTCCTCAGTACATAGTATATAGGCTCTTCTGTGTCCAAGTCCTTACCATTGACCACATTTACTGTATATTCACCTTTGTTTGATTTGGAAAAATTGAGTTGGAGTTCAGAATCTAGATTATAGTCACATTCCAGGCATAAAAACTCTGAAATTTTAATTAAAAAGTTTATTCTTTTTTATATGAAATGTCATTATTTTTTTTTTTGTTCTATTGTAAACCTCAGTTTCCTTTCACTCTCTTCTAGCACAGTAAATAGGCTGTGCCTTTAACACATCCAGTTTTTTATGGACACCTGTTTGGCAATGGGTAATGCAAATCTTGTTTAAAGGTCTTTTATTATTTGAATTTACTATATTATTATTATAAACCAATAGTTATAAAAGTTTTCAAAAACTTTATAAGAGAACATTGATTTCCCTTTTTTTCTGCTTGTGCTAAGAAGTTTCAATGCCCAGACGTGAATGTTCATGCCGCCTACTTCGCAGCAATGCTTGCCGCTAATAATACCTCAAATATGTTATCACTTCCTGCTGATCACATTCAGATTAGCGTTTTGATATAGGTATTTCCATAGAATAACAGAGGAGGAAATGATACTATGTTCTCTGAAATATCACAGTTTGATGACCAAATTAATAAAATATTATTTAAAGCGCACCTAGCTATTTAGATGACTTTGCAGAATAAGCTGCCATGTGAAATAACACGATTTCTGGTCATTATAAGACTTGTACCATATACGTTTCCCATTTCCCTCCTCTGTAGAGTTTACATATGATTCTCAGTTCCCCTAGAACTGGCAGGGGGAGCCTGGCTGCTGTGCTGTGTTCTATTTACTAGTGCACAGAGAAGTGCAGAACCTACTCTCTAACTATTGTAGGTCCTTATGCACATGGGCAACTGTCAGGGAAAAACTGACTTATATCACTTCATGTGTATGTGCATCTTACATCAGTTTTTGCATTTTTAATGTGCAAGTGTCATCTGAGCTCCATTCGCTTTTCATATGTGTGAAAGAAAGATTGGCTCATTTAAAACTTCCATTGAAGTCAATGGTTGCGTGAAAAAAGGAAAGCGTTTGTATGCCATCCAAGTGCATTCCATGTTTTTTAACACTCCCTTTGACTTGAATGAGCGATTCTGGTCAGAGAATTGTACCAGAATAGAACATGCTGAGATGTTTTTTATACACTGACCATCAGCATGTAAAAAAATTGTATAAGTACTGTAAATACACACATTGACTTTAATTGGTCTGAGTTCTGTCAGTTTCAAACTTGGACAATAAAATCATCTTTGTGAATAGGTGCTAAAACACATAGAGATTAGAGATGAGCAAGCATACTCGCTAAGTAAATACTTGAGCGAGTAGTGCCTTATTCGAGTATCTGCCCGCTCGTCTCTAAAGATTCGGCTGCCTGCGCGGGTGAGCGGTGAGTTGCGGCAGTGAGCAGGGGGGAGCAGGGGCAGAGAGGGAGAGAGAGATCTCCCCTCCGTTCCTCCCCGCTCTCCCCTGCTGCTCCCCGCCCCCTGCCGGCACCCGAATCTTTAGAGACGAGCGGGCAGATACTCGAATAAGGCACTACTTGATCGAGTAGTTTGCCTTATCGAGCATGCTCGCTCATCTCTAATAGAGCTACATCATCATGTAGGAGAGCACAGCATTGCTGAGCAGTGTAGATGTGAAAGAACAGCAGCAGATAACTCAGTATTAGCTCCAGCAGAACATCTGGCTGCCTTCACACAGGTAGTAAATGCTGCGGAATTTCTGCTAGCAAAATCACAGTTCAAGGCAAGAGAATGAGATTTTATAGATCTCCTTCACATCGCAGATTTTTTCTGCTGCGGAAAAGCATGAAGTTTGAAAAACGCTGCGGTTTACAAAACTGCAGCATGTGTATTTATGTTGGGGAAACTGCGTGTATCTGCAGCGGATTTTCTCTGTAGAGATCAATAGATAACACAAAAGCTGCACCAAAGTCTGCGTTTTTTATTAACTTTTTTGTGCTGCTGGGACCGATCAGAATAGCGTGGGACACACCTGCGCTGTGATTTGAGCGTCTGTTATTGAATAACACCGCAAAATCGCGCAGTTCGATAGAGCAATTTTCGTGCACGTAAAAATTGAGCGCAAAATCGCAGAATTTGAGGTTACCTATCAAAATCAATGGGTTCTATTGTCTTCGGTCTCGCGAAAATGTGCGCAAAAACACTCGTCTGCAGGAGCCCTGATATCACAAAAATGCGACATATTTTGCAGCAGCAAATTCCCACATAAAAATGCAATTACAAATACAAAATCTGCAAGAAACAAACACAAATTCTACACACCTCGTTAACTTAGTCCGTCTACAGAAATACAAGATCAATTTGACAGCAGATTTCCCGCAGCTCAGCCGTGATCCGCCCCGTGTGAATTTGGCCTAAATGCGTATTTTGATGTGGAACTGACTTCACACGGACGTATTTGTGCACGTATTTGCACGTGCAATAGGCAGTGAATAGAAGCCATTCATTTTGGCTGCACAAATATAGAAAGAGCATGCTAGATTTCCCTGAATATTTGCGCACCAAAGTTCCCCATAGAAGTCAATGGGGATGCGCAAATGTGTGTGCAATACGCAAGGATATGTATAAAACACTGCGCTTGAAAAAGAGCACATCTGGAACGCATTAGCCATTTCAATTGGTGCGTTTGTTTGCTGCAAGCAAATGAACATGCACCGTGGGCTGTGAAATACGTGGATACATACACAAAACAGCCTCATTCATAGCGCAATTGCACTTACGCTCGTGTGAAGGCGGCCTAAGCCATTTCAATTCCGCATCAAAATCCTCATTGACGTATTTGGATTTTGGTGCAGTCTTAGGGCTAAATTCCACCCATGTGAAAGCACCCTTAGACCTCCTGCAGACAAGCGTGACGTAATTGCACTCTGAATGGAGCGCTATCACATCCTCTCACGAGTGGATCATGCTCTTTTACTGTACTTTTATGCGCTGCCTGACCTGTTCACATCAGCGCGGGACAAACGCACCATGTTTGACTAGGCAGGGTAGCCTTATTAGTAGGTGGGGGAGCCTACTCAGTAGGTGGGCCAGCTGACATAGTAAGCAGGCCAGCTAATTAGCCCCGATGTTATCGATTAACACCTCAAAATCGCACCATTCAGTGCACAATTTTGTTTGAGACAAGTGCGCATTTGTGTGCCCCATAGACTTCTATGGGGCCTTGGATGTACAAATACGCCCAAAAATAGAGCAGGTCACATATTGTTTCACTCAACGGAAATGCGCGAGACAGAATCCTCCATGTGAAGGAATTCATTGAAAACAGTCAGTTTTAATGGTTGCTGTTTCCACGACCGTTTTCTGTGCATCAAATTAGATGCAGAATCATGCAGGAGGCCACAAAACGGGTGATGGACACTTTTTAACAAAGTAGCAACTTCCTGAATTACTTTTTGTACCGATGGTTTCCAGATTCTGGGGGCAATACATTTCTCCAGTGATCTAGATATCGTAAGTAACCTGTCTTTGAGTGACATGAACATACAACGTCCCAGACAAGTCATTCTCCACTAAGTCTCTTATTTCTTGGGAACAGGCTAGCTAATAATATACATTTTTAATATTTTGCTTCCAGCACCCATTTTCTCAGCGCATTCCTTCCAGTCTGAGACTGTCTGCTGCGTCACGGAGACCGTATAGCGATAGAGAATTTATTACCAATATCCAGTTAATCTCTCCTCAATCTGGAAAGAAGGGTTGTTAAAAGTCCACGGGGACAGATAATCCTACTAACACATTGGACTCAGGAGCGCTGCTTTTCAGCGTAAATCCTCAATAAAACAACTTTGCTTCCATAATATTTATGTCACTTTACATTCCCCCTGTCCTGGGGTCCCCAATCATTAGAAATGACATATGGAAGGACACACAGATTAGACACAATAGCCAAGAACAATGGTGATTTAGGAAGCAGAACCTAAAGGTAAGATTAGATGCCATGCCATGAATAATCCCATTAATGCTTCTCAGATGTTTCAGTTCAGCTTCCAACTGCAACAAGACCACACAGCCAAGAGCCTGGGAACGTACGTGCTGCTACCCCAAGTACAACGCTTAGACTAATAAGGAGAATTAATATCAGTTATAGGAACGTGTCATTAGCACCTGTGCTGAAATTCACTAAGCGGAGAATGCTTTAACCCTGTCTACTCCACTATCTGCTTGCAGGACGCCCAGCTGCTATAATAATCGGACGTGTCTTGGTTTATGATAAATAGGGGGTGTAAGATGGTAAGAGAGGTTCAAAACCACTCGGCTCTGCACAACCTTCATTTACGTATTCCACGTCTTAGTCGGATTCTGGCAAGTAAAACTACATACAAGCAAATTAATGTAACATGTAATTAAAATAATTTAGTGAATATGTAAATTAAAAAGTTCCATCACCAAGATAACCCCTTATAAAATAAAGCCGGCAGAGCGATCAGCTGATTGACACTGATTCGGCTTTTCTACCCAATTGTCAGCCAGATTCAACCAAGCCCAGCTACGTGAACTAAGGTAAGATAGCTTTTTTTTACTATTAGGCTAAGTTAAAGGGTATTCTGGGAATTTACTATTGATGACCTCAGGATAGGTCGTCAACAGATGATCGACGGTAGTCCGCCACTTGGGATCTCTGGTGATCAGTTGATTCTCAAGCCTAAAGTCAGGATAACGGAGGCGGATGTCTACATTGGTGGTCAGAGTTGGAGGTGTAATAGAAAGGCTTCACGATGCCTTCCATTACACTTATGGCTTGTCATTGCATTCAGAGATGGAAGCATAGTAGAGTGCATCGCTCCTATTGATTTGAATGGGGGCAAAGTCTTCTATCACACTTCCGGCTCTGACCACTGATGCGGAGGTCCAGCTTAGCTGCACTGGAGGATCAGCTGATCCGAGTGGCGGACCCCTGATGTTCAACTGTTGATGGCTTATCCTGCACATAGGTCATTAATATTAAATGCCTCGAAAACCCCTTTAATATTGTTTCATTTGAGCACTTGCCCGCGGACACAGAGCCTACACTTATAGTTCTAGGACAAGTCATCCCATTATACTGTGTTTCTCCAACTGTTCTTAGTCTGCTCTGATAAAAGGAAGAAGGTACGGCTCCACCTTCCAGCTATGTTTTACTACATATTAGCACATTGCTCTTACATTCTGTAGTCACCCAGTGGACATAAGAACACGCCTGTAGTAACATTTACAGTGAAGAGGGTGACAGCCACAGGAATTCGGAGATCCTGCAGCTGCCCAGTCACAACATTAGGACTTAAGCTCTTAAATGGAGGTGTAGTATATCCGCTAATGCCCATATATAAGGAAATATAATATAAGTATAGAAACTCAGTGTCTGAGTATTTATTGAGAAGAACAACACTTTAAACAGAACTATTCTGACTGGTATGTTTTAGTATATAACGGTATTCCGCATAATGTAACAATTTTACAACTAGGTATTGCCAATTTGGGGATGTTAATACACAGCCTGATATCGTCCAATCAGTATTGATAGAGTCAGACTAGACTAGTGTCGAACACACCACTTTATCTAGGATAATGGTAACACCCAGTTGTCAGTTGACGCAAAGGGCAGTTTCACATAGGTGGATTTTAGCTGCAACACACTAGAATTCACATGCCTCCTTGCAGATTTTGATGCAGAATTGAAAATGGATCTTTTTAACCGTTTCTTTAAACGTTTTCTGTCGCCATAGCAGTTGAATGGAGTGGCGTGCTGGTGTAGGGCATGTTTAAAGGGGTGGTACTGGTTTAAACCAGAGTTCTGCCGAAAAACGAAAGAGTAGTGATGTAGTAGTTTTCGGTCTGGGCAGAAGGGAGAAATCTAGATTCCCAAGGACTGCCATGAGTAAGAGGAACCAAGCATTGCAGAACCGACTGAGAAGCAGAGAGAAAAGAGCAGCTTACTCCTAACCAAGTTCTGCATCATTTATTCATGAAACTGAGCAAAAATATATTGCAAAAAAGTAATTAGCGTAGTGAACTCGGTTAATTTGCCCGTGTATTGGCGCATTGTATTGTACTTTTTTGCACACACAGGTCCTCTTCACATGCCCACACAACACTCCCCCACGCCCTGATTTAAAAGGCTATTTATCCTAATGAGGTTCAGATATGTTCTATGGAATTGTGCAGCGTATTGCAGATTTGCGCTCACATTTGCGCACCTCCCATAGACTTATATGGGGACATTAGCTGCTCAAACACACAGAAAGATAAAGCAGGTCCTATTAGTTGCGCTCGACCAAAGTGCATGCAAAAAAATCGTTCATGTGAAAGAACCCATTGACATCACAGGGTTGTATTCTCTGCACATTGCACGTATATATTTTTCGTGAAGAAGTCCCAAAGGCGGTTTCAGACGACCCTAAGCGCAACTATGCTCTACTCTACGAAGTGTAGTTGTACATGAATGAGTTTTTTTTCTTTTCTTCGGCCGTTCAAACTCCGCGCCATAATGCAGGAGTTAGGGAAAAAAACAGCGAAAAGATAGGTCCTCCCTTATCACGAGTGGAAAAGATAGGGCAAGCCCTACCTTTTCTCGCTCGTACTATTAACAGGTGAGAATCCAGAAGGTGAAAGACATTGAAATCAGTGGTTCCGTTTTTTCCCACTATGCGGTCGTGATTATGCCGGCCGCATAACGGACCAAAAACACGTCCATGTGTTAAAGCCCTCGGATTGTAACTTCTACTTGGGTGTACGATTTTAGCTGTCTAGTCCCTTTTCACACTTCCTAATTCAAACTTTACTTCTTCATTGCCCTACTTACATGGCTGTGTTACACCTCTCCGTTGCTCGGAGCTCTTAACACGACACCCCTAGACTTTCGTGGAGAACTGATACACCTTCCAGTTTTATATGGAGCTGAGAAATATTTTCAGAACCCAAGAGCAAAAAAAAATTGCGCTTTCTCCATCCGATGCCATATTACAGCAGTGTTCTCCTGTAGATACATTGTTTCTAATCCGTAACTTTCACTGAAGTCATGTAGAAGTCTAGTATCCACACCGCAGGACCAAATACTTTCATGGACGAGATTTACCAGAATCATGTCAGATTGGCATATATCGGAATCTCCATTCTCTGCTGCATTCGATAAAACAGAGGGATCCAGTGTGTTCATCTAGCATTACATGCTCTCCGCAGCGGGTAACGAGGTGGTAGAGAGCGATGATACATACCTAGTCTGTTTATGGCTTGGCTCTGTGCTTTGTGCATGTGTGAAAACAATTGTGTGGAAGTGCGTTACGAGCTGTGAGCGCTCTTTACTCCTGTTAAGTGGAGTTGGTTGCAGTCACAGCTACAGGCTGCACTCAGCAGATGTCTGAAGCCCAACTCACAGGGGAGGCGATGGAGCAGCTCGTGTAGAGGTCACCTTGCAGCACTCAAGGATTTGCAGGCATATTGGTAGAAATGTAAATTCTGCTTCTGAACGCTTCGCCGTCAATGATGAGAAGAACTTTATCTCTGTAGCACTGAAATAATGATGCACTGCAGTCAACCCTTCGTGTTACTGAAGACGTTAGGGGCAGGTTCGTATTCGCGCATTTGCGGATGCAAAATCTGTGCGCCGAATGTTTAGTGAATAGGACCATTGAATTAAACAGGTTCCTTTACATGTGTTATTTTTTTCCCACGCATTTCGAACACGGGGGGATAAACGACAGTCTTCATTTTGGTGCCAATTGCGCACAGAAGGCCCCGTCTGCCCAAAATCATGCAGCGAACTGCGCAATTTTGCAGGCTTAAACAAGAACGCCTGAGCCTACTAAGTCAGCTGATCCACCTACTGAGTCAGCTGACTCGCTGACTACATCGGCTGTCCTGCCTGCTGTAACATGGCTTCCAAGACGAGCTGGCAGTGCAATAGAGGGCAGTAAAAAGCACCGATATAGGTGCAGTAGCCCGGAAGCGTGCGCCCTGCACAGCACACATACGTCTTGCGATAGAAGGTGTATATGCGCTTACACCCGTGTGAGGCTGCCCTTGGACCGGCTTTACACGGGCGTATTTATGCGCACAATATGCAGAGAATAAAACTTATTGGCTTCAATGGGATCGTTCACATGTCCGTATTTTGCGTGCATCTTGCGGTCACGCAAAAAAAAGTAGAACATGTTCTATTTTTCTGCAAGGGTCCCCATGGAAGTCAAAAATGGTGCAGAAATGTGTGTGCAATATGCAAGGAAATACGTGGTACATTCCGTAATTCTGCTGGAAAAAGAACACATTTAAACTAATTAAGACTAATTAGCCATTTCAGTTGGTGCGTCTCTGTTTGCTGCTTGCAAATTAACATGTCTTGCAGGCACAAAATGTACAAAACCCGGTGCGTGCGCAAAAAAATCATAGTTCATTCTGCAAATATGCAGAGATCATGTGACCACTAAGCTCCTCCCAAGTTGAATATTATTTAAAGGGAACCTGTCACCAGGTTTATGCTACCCAAACAAGAACCAGCATGAACCCAAGGCAGGTGCATTTCAGGCATATATGTATCATTCTGCAACCCTATGGCATTTTAGAATAAACTACTTTGTAGATCCATTCTGAATGGGTCTGGGAGTCATGAGGGCGGGGCTACATAGGCCTCTCCCCGCCTACATGTTCTAGAGTGACAATGAAGGAGCTGTGACTGTAGGTGATTCTGGCAAGGAGAGGCTGGCACGACCTCACTTCTACAAAGGATCTACAAAGTATGTTTATTCTGAAACACTCCAAGTTTTAAAATTAGACATACATGCCTGCAATGTACCTACCTTCCCGGGTTTATGTTGCCTGTGATTCAGGACAGTGTTAACCTGGTGACAGGTTCCCCTTAAAAATAGCAACTAGAAATGATGGATAATATGACCAATTAAAGTTAAAAAAAGTAACTTATTTATAGATTTGACTGGTCTACCAAAAGGGATCATGAGACAGTATGTAGTACTGGTGATTTCCTTTACGTATTCCACAAGCATTGTCACTTTAGTGTTCTTTGAATCCCTATGTTATGCCCCGCCTTCTCAGGCCCTGCAGTAGGCATAACTTAATATATCAATTAGATTCCCTGAAAAGCTGCAAGTAAGGGCTCACACCCACTGGCGATCCGACTTCCCTGCGATGTGAGAGTGAGTGAAAACGCAGGATAATAAAACTAATGATTTTCAATAGTTTCATCTCATTTGTGAGGTTTTCAATGTAATTTCGCATCGCAAAGAATAATGGGCAATATCGCACACTGTTTTTAATGGGGCCGACAGCAGTGCTAGCCCCATTGAAAACAATAGGGAAAACATCGCACTCCCCTGCCACAGCCGTGACAGCTGTGGCAGGGGATTCCTTCAACCCGGCGGGGATGAAGGAAGCCTCTGCCACAGCTGTGGCAGAAGTTCGTCATGCTCTCCTATTTCTCTCAGTGGGGCCGGCATTGCTGCGGCCTCATTAAAAGCAGTGGGTTTGCAGCGATGATTTTCAGGGAAGGCTTGAAATATAAGCCGTTCCCTGAAATTCATAGCAAACTGTAAAAAAAAGTAAAAAAAAAAAAGATTAACTCAACTAGAAGAGCTCTCCGGCTTTTCTCTTCAGCCTCGGCAGTCTTCTTCTCTATTATGGAGGCCAAGGATTGAAAAATTCCCGCCTCCAGAAAGCGCTGCCTCTGATTGGCTGAGAACTCAGCCAATCAGAGGCAGTACTCAGCTGTCATTCAATGAGTACTTTTTAAAAAAAATTTTGCCGGTTGATGTGAATTTCAGGGAAGGTCTTATATTTCAAGCACTTCTCCAAAAATCATTGCTGCAAACCCACTGCAGTGCTGGCCCCATTGAAAGAAATGGGAAAGCATCACGGACTTCTGCCACAGCTGTGACAGCTGTGGCAGAGGATTCCTTCATCCCCGTGGTCCACATGGGGGTGAAGGAATCCCCTGCCACAGCTATCACAGCTGTCACAGCTGTGTCAGGAAAGCGCAATGTTCTCCCTATTGTTTTAATGGGGATTGCGCTGCTGCCGCTGGCCGCATTGTAAGCAGTGGGCGATATTGCCTATTCTTTTTTGCGATGCTCAAAAAGTACAGTGTTTCCACGAAAATAAGACCTACTCTGATAATAAGCCCTACTCTGATTTTCAGGGCTGCTTGAAATATAACCCCCCTGAAAATAAGCCCTAGCTAAACTACATGAAAAAAAAGCAATACTTACCTAGTAGGCTGCGTTCGGGTCCCTTGCACTGGTCCCCGGTGCTGCTGCAGGCTTTCATGTACTCCTGAACGCTAACAGAGCATTTCTTCCTGGTAGCGGGGCTTGAATACCCCGCCTCCAGCAAGCGATTGCTCCGATTGGTTCATTGAGCGCCGACTCAGCCAATCAGAGCCGGTGATCAATTAACCGATTACAGCCATTCAATGATGTCATAGCTGGGATTGGTTAATCAATTACCGGCTCTGATTGGCTGAGGCAGCGCTCAATGAACCAATCACAGCAGTCACTTGCTGGAGGCAGGGTATTCAAGCCCCGCTACCAGGAAGAAATGCTATGTCGGCAATCAGGACTACACGAAAGCCTGCAGCAGCGCTGAAAACCAGTGCAAGGGACTTGAACGCCGTCTGGTTGGTGAGTATTAAGACACCCCCACCACACACACACACACCCGAAAATAAGACACTGTGCCTCTTTTGGGGTAAAAGTTAATATAAAGAGAGTGTCTTATCTTATTTTTAGAGAAACACGGTATGTGCAGAAACGTGCGCAAATAAACCTCATTAGCCGTGTTCATAGCGCAAATGCAGTTTTGCGCATACAGTCATGTGAAGCCTTTCTAAATTGGAGGTATCGGAGGTATAGTAATGCCTCACACACTTATATGGGCACTGTAGTACATCTGCAAAAACCTCAGAGGTTACATGGAGCTATAATACAGCCACACGTATAGCAGGGTCTAACAATTCTATAACATTGATCTTATACTATTTCATGTATTTTATACACTTTACTGAGTGAGAATCTATGAACTAAATTGCAAACGTAAAATTTACTAAAGAAATATTATGAAAAGTCGAGCACAATTTCTGAGGCTTCAGTGAAAATCCGCCTCATTGATCGATGTCATATTAAAATAGTTTCTTAAAAGAAAACAATGGCTGAGATTAAGTACTAGGTTGGTTTTCCCAGTAGAGGGTTAACCTGCAATTGGTAATCTTCTTCAGGTCTCTTTAGCAGCAGGACCGGGTTAATAAACAAGTGGCTTTTTCCCTGAAGCCCTAAACTCCTGCGAGGCAGCTTTCCAACCTGCAGCTGACAATAACATATTAACCTATGGGGACACATAATAACATTTCACACATATGGCAGGGTATTTACTTTTTAAGTAGATTTACAAAATGAAATTGCCATGTGAGAAGTGCACAGGGGTTGTTAACACAAATGCTGAGGGAAAGAAAGCTCGGATTTGAAGGTGAAACATGCATCAGAAAGAGTTGCTGCTGAACCATAAATACCAGCATGCCCAAAATGGCAGTAACTAAACAGACGCAAGGCACATAAACTATGTACTTTTCCTATTCTACCACTGAAAAATGCAAACTCTGGAATATGGCGCCCAACTACTGCAGACCATTTATAATGCTGATGTTTTATTATGTGCCAGAAAGACCACTGGGCTATGTAGTGCAAAGACAGCTAAACCCCTAGAATCTAACGATGTATAGAAAGAAAGAAATAGTGGTATGAAGGGGTTCTAATTGGAGATGAGCAAGTATACTCACTAAGGGCGATTGCTCGAGCGAGCATTGCCCTTAGCAAGTACCTGCCCGCTCGAGACAAAAGGTTCGGGTGCCGATGGCGGGCAGGGAGCTGCGGTGGAGCGGGGGTGGAACGGAGATCTCTCCCCCCCCCCCCCCCCTGCTCCACCCTGCTGAGTGCCGCTACTCACCGCTCCCCGCGCCGGCACCCGAACCTTTTGTCTCGAGCGGCGGGCAGGTACTCGCTAAACGCAATGCTCGCTCGAGCAATTGCCCTTAGCGAGTGTACTCGCTCATCTATAGTTCTAATCTATCTCTGAAAAGGGAAATGGTGCCCCTTTCAAAATATCTCCCAGAGTCCACCACTTGAACCCATCTAGCTCATCCACCCTCTAATAAAAAGGGAGTTAGAAGGTTATTCGACAGATCCACCACTTTATCCACCATCTAATGAAAAGGGAGTTAGAACGTTCTCTGACAGGTCCACACTTGAACTCACCTAACCCATCCACCATCTAATGAAAAGGGAGTTAGAAGGTTTATTGACAGATCCACCACTTTATCCACCATCTAATGAAAATGGAGTTAGAAAGTTCTCTGACAGGTCCACACTTGAACTCACCTAACTCAACCACCATCTAATGAAAAGGGAGTTAGAAGGCTCTTTGACAGGTCCACCATTTGAACCCATCTAACTAATCCACCATCAAATGAAATGGGAGTTAGAAGGCTTATTGACAGGTCCACCACTTCACCCCCCATCTAATAAAAAGGAAGTTAGAAGATTATTTGACAGGTCCACCATTTGAACCTATCTAACCCATCCATCATCTAATGAAAAGGAAGTTAAAAGGTTGTTTGACAGGTCCACCACTTGAATCCATCTAACCTATTCACCATCTAATGGAAAGGGAGTTAGAAGGTTCTTTGACAGGTTCACCACTTGAACCCATCTTACCTATTCACCATCTAATGAAACGGGAGTTAGAACTTTTTTGACAGGTCCACCACTTCATCCACCATCTAATGAAAAGGGAGTTAGAGAATTCTTTGACAGGTCCACCACTTGAACCTATCTAACCCATCCATCATCTAATGAAAAGGAAGTTAAAAGGTTCTTTGACAGGTCCACCACTTGAATCCATCTAGCCTATTCACCATCTAATGAAAAGGGAGTTAGAAGATTCTTTGACAGGTCCACCACTTGAACCCATCCATTATCTTATGAAAAGGGAGTTAGAAGGTTCTTTGACATGTCCACCACTTGAGACCATTTTACTCATCCACCGTCTAATGAAAAGGGAATTAGAAGGTTCTTTGACAGGTCCACCACTTGGACCTATCTTACCCATCCACCATCTAATGAAAAGGAAGTTAAAAGGTTCTTTGACAGGTCCACCACTTGAATCCATCTAACCCATCCCCCATCTAATGAAAAGGGAGTTAAGTTATTTGACAGGTGCTGAAGGCCCTCATAAATATTAGGGAAAGATTACCCAAATTCACCAATTTTAGCAGAATAGGAGACTGGACAACGTTCGCGCATGGATGGGGTCCAACCAACTCTACCCAACAGCTGATGTTGGGGAAAAGAAGGATCGAGCATGTTGCTTTTTAATACCCAATCCTTTTTTCCCACTGGACATTATCTGACAGAAGAACTGCCTGGCTTCAGCTTTCCATTCTTTGCTTATTGAAAACACATGAATGCTCAGTATGGGGGAGCTAGAGGAAATAACTATTGACTGAATGAGCATTTGGCTGACAGCTATTGAAGGTATATGGGAACACTGAGACTCCACTGCTGAGCAGTCAAGCGTTTGTATCTAAAACCATCCCATACAGTACCTTTTGCTCTGTCGGGTAACAGGCATAACCATATAAGTATGTGGGTGTCTATAGGAGACTGTACGCGAAATAGTAAAAAAAGCGGATACAGAAAGACAACACATTATTATTACTACATTAACTATTATACAGCTGTCTCTTGGGAACATTGTAATGATTGAGGCCCATGTCTTTGAATACTTTTTATAATACTCATAATATGACAATGGATGCATTGTAAAAACTGTTGAGTGAGTTCATAACAACTGACCTGAGAGAGGGGGCATTCTTTGGCAAGGGTGCTCTGATTCATCTCCTTTAGCAGCATTCGTAAGGCATTGCGTACAGTGGCATGGTTCCACTGCTCTGCCGGTAAGTCCTCAAGTTTTGAACAACTAACAACAGGTAGAGAAAATAAATATAATACATAATAAAATATAACACAATACAATACTTCTTATCATGAATCAATTTACTACTGCAATATCTGGATGGAGGCTGTGAATTTTGATGATATCCTCTCTGAGCTGAGCATTGCCCATACAGATTGTCATAAAGGCCTTTATATTCTGCAGATGGCTGCAAGTACTGTGCGTAGTCTCTGCTAGTGTTGAGTGAACTTTTGAAAAGTTCGGTTTGGCTGTTTCACCAAACTTCAGCAAAAAGTTCGATGAACCAATCACAGCCATTCATTGAGCACTGGCTCTGATTGGCTAAGCATCACAGCAATCAGCCAATCAGAGGCAACGCTTCCAAGAGGCGGGGATTTTTCAATCCCCAGCCAGAAGAGATGATGAAGAACAGTGCAGGGGACCAGGGAGAAGATGCAGCGGATCTGGACAGCGCTTCTAAGGTAAAGTATTCTTTTATTTTTTCCTGCAGCCATAGCTTAGTTTAGGGCTTTTACAGTAGTATTTCCTACTGTCGCACCGCACAAAAATTGTGTTTTGGTGTGATGATACGATGCAACAGAGAGGAAGGTCCATAGGGAAACATGGGCTACAAAACATTGCGAGTCACGTGCATATTGGGAAATCCGCACGGTTTCTGACTCCCAATGTCACATACTACAAAATATCACAAATGTGAAGGAACCCATAGGAAAGCATGGGCTTCATATACATGCGATTTGTAGCATTGTCGCAACGTGTGAAAAATTGCGCGACTTTGTTGCACGTGTGAACGAGGCCTGAAACTGGCATATAACAAAGTCTAAGTGCTTGATCACTGAATTTTGTTATTGGCTGCCACCCCTGTAGTGTGCCGAAGCGGGGAACTGAGCGCCATCATGGAACACAGTAGAAGTGGGGTGAAGTTAATATATCACCATCAGTTATTTTAATGCATGGGCAAGGGGTTGTCCAGAGTTTTTACAACTTGAACCACCCCTTTAATAAATGTATGCAATATATTAACAAAGGTGCTTACTGTTATGAAGACGAAACCTACACAAATAGAGGCATAACATACAAACTCTATGCAGATGTCATCACTAAGCAGAACATAGAACATAGAACCCCAACACTGCAAGGCTACAGTGCTAACCACTGAGCCTCCATGTTTCTTTTTTCTCCTTCTTTCTCCTTACTCTTCAGGAGCATGGTTTTCAATATTGCGCTACAGTGCCAGGGTCCTAGGTTCAAACCTGACCAATGACAACATCTGCATGGAGTTTGCCTGTTCTCCATGTGTTTAATAGTAATCATCCCTATTTCTATAGCGCATACTATTCTTGAGAAAGAGAAGAAGAAGAAATAATTTCAGTGGATTTGCCGAGGTTCTAGTTGTCACAGAACCGATCTTTCAGCTAAGTGTGACCCGAAACAGGGTTCCATTCTTTCGGTTCACTCAACACTAATCTCTATATTATGAACATACAAGGCATTGTAATATCATATTATTTTACCCTCAGCTACGCCTAAGTAAAACCACGCACCTCTGTAACTGGATCTTCAATGTGACCACATGGTAGACATCTTGTAGCATGTCGGAGACTGTCACGTCTGGGGCGTCTGTAACGTAACTGAGAGGCAGTGGGTTCCAGCGACCAATTTTAATAATTCCTGTAAAAGAATATGGCTGGTTAGGAACTCTTTGTACATAACATTTTCAAACATCTATATTATATTTATGTGTTTGTGGATATCCTCTTATCACCAAGGTTTGTTCATCTTATAACTATAGACCCAGTGTCTTGTGGTAACTGTTTATGGCTACAATATTGTACATTATACAATAAGGACTAAAATGCAAATGCATTATATAATTAAGTGAATTAAAGGGGTATTCCAGGCATTTACTATGGATGACCTATCCTCAGGACAGGTCATCAATAGTTGATCGGGTGAGGACCCGCCACACAGGATCTCCAGCAATCAGCTAATTCTTCATCCAACTGTTGGTGCATCAATGCCGAACATCTGCATCGGTGGTCAGAGCTGCGAATAGAATGCATGGCTTCTGTTGATTCCAGTGGGAATGAAGCATTCTATTACATTCTGGGCTCTCACTGGCCTATGTGAACATCCGGCCTTGCTGCACTGATAATGGGCCAAAGTCTTAGTTTATTATTAAGGATCCTGAGTGGTGGATTCCTGCCGATCAACTATTGATGACCTATCCTGAGGATAGGTCATCAATAGTAAATGCCTGGAATACTATTTTAAATCCTCTTGTACTGTAGTCCTATACTTTTACTGCCCTGCTAGAGATTTATACATTCAATATCATGTATTCCCTATTATATACAATGCACATTTAATGGTAGAAATACACAATGCTGTACAATATAGAACCGTTCATGGTCAATTTTCCGACAAGCTAATATCAACATAGTCTTCTTGACAACCCAAGCATGCTCATGTTTAGGGTTGAGCTGAAGAAATGGAGTAGCAATTAGGTTAACATTTCCCCACTCAGCAATATCAGCTTTAACCAATATGTTAACCCCACTCATGCCATTTCCACTCTGTATACCTCTATGCAGTGGAAACAGGAAGCAGTCCATTTGCCCGAACAGTTAAAGGAGATGTCCCGCGCCGAAACGGGTTTTTTTTTTTTTAAACCCCCCCCCCGTTCGGCGCGAGACAACCCCGATGCAGGGGTTAAAAAAACCACCCGCACAGCGCTTACCTGAATCCCGGCGCTCCGGTGACTTCTCTACTCACCGCTGAAGATGGCCTCTTCCTCCGTGGACCGCAGCTCTTCTGTGCGGTCCACTGCCGATTCCAGCCTCCTGATTGGCTGGAATCGGCACGTGACGGGGCGGAGCTACACGGAGCTACACGGAGCCCCATAGAGAACAGCAGAAGACCCGGACTGCGCAAGCGCGGCTAATTTGGCCATCGGAGGCCAAAAATTAGTCGGCACCATGGAGACCAGGACGCTAGCAACGGAGCAGGTAAGTAAAAAACTTTTTATAACTTCTGTATGGCTCATAATTAATGCACAATGTACATTACAAAGTGCATTATTATGGCCATACAGAAGTGTATAACCCCACTTGCTGCCGCGGGACAACCCCTTTAAAAAGGTGTTGATGGGACGAGAGCTTTTAGTTTATAAAGACCAAGCTGCACCAAACATACTTGTGGTCTCTTTAGGAGTCTGTTATTACCAGTAGGGCTTGTTACAATTACTCGTGCTTATTAATTATTAAGCCTATATTACAAATTCCATAAAGACCTCACACTTAAGTGGCACCATTTAATTGGAACTTGAAGACCTGAGGATTAAAAGGGGCTCTCTTTAATTAAAGGCTCAGGCGATATTTACAGGAGGGTTTAAAGAGAAACACAAGAGAGCAGAGAAAATCTCCAGATCTGATTCCAAGATCGGGAGTCACTATAATTTTGGTCAGAACCACATGCAGAAAAATGTATCATTTAAAGGGGGTATTATTCCGCCTGAAAGCAGCGCCGCTGCGAGAAACAAAAAGAGTGTTCATTTGTGAAGAGAGAAAGCGGGGACTGTACTTAAGAGCTTTTTGTGAGGTTGGCATACGGGGTAATTTTCTTGTAAGTATATTTAAAATGTTTACGTTTAATTTTCCTAACGAAACCAAATGTATCGGGACGGGACGCCATTCCAGGACACTTATTAACGCGTCTTTGTTCGCAGGCAAAGAAAGGAAAATAGAGAAGTGATACATGTATAGAGAGAGAAAATAAACACTGCGTTCTATATAGAAGACCTCCGGGACGCTAGCCTGTTTAGTCCATAAAAAAAAAAGGGGGGACTTGGTACGGGCGATTAACGGACCCCTATTATTGTAGGGTGCAAGACACTCTAGAAAGTTTTTTCACGCAGACACGGATTGTGTTAAAAAGTAATCGCATGCGTATTCTGATCTGTTAGAATTACTCATTTAAGTCAATGGGGGGGAGAAAAAAAACCGACAGCGCTATCCATATGCAGTCCGTGCGATGTACGTTTTTTTAAAAAGACGCAAACAAAAAGAATTGGGCTCATATGAGAGCTTATGACGCTCTCACAGGGTGTATTTGCGTGCGCATTGCGTAGAGAATAGATCTCATTGTTTTCAATGGGTTCATTTTCGCTTTTGCGCACACAAAAAATGCAGCTTGAGAATCTTGGACGCAACTCTCACACGGCCGTCTGAATTACAGTAGCTAGCAGTGCTCAGTGTGATTGGCAGCTGAGGGCTGGTTACGCCGCAGTCATCGGTTGGGAAATCCCTGCACACGGATGCTGTAAGCACAGGGATGACATTTTCCAAAAAACAGTAACATGAGTCGTCACAAAACTAGAAACCATTTACTGATTTTAAAGTTATGTGAGATGAGGCAAGAAACTCAGCAAAGCTCCTTGTAGTAGAGAAACCGCTGCTTATCACTCAAGAATCACTTTATCTTCAAAGGAAGAAGAGTTCTGGAAGGGAGACGGATTAAAGGAACATGAAGGGGAAAAGAAAAAAAACATCTGCTGTGATGTTGGTGCTAAAAAAGCAAAGGAAAATAAATAAAATAAGGTCACATACAGAACACGGAACGCCAGGGACATGATCAACACTATGGGACAGGATCAACGCCGGAGGACAGGATCAACGCCGGGGGACAGGATCAACGCCGGGGGACAGGATCAACGCCGGGGGACAGGATCAACGCTGGAGGACAGGATCAACGCTAGAGGACAGGATCAGTGCTGGGGGACAGAATCAACTCTGGGGGATAGAATCAACGCAGGGGGACAGGATCAACGCCGGGGGACAGGATCAACGCCGGGGGACAGGATCAACGCCAGGGGACAGGATCAACGCCGGGGGACAGGATCAACGCTGGAGGACAGGATCAACGCTGGGGGACAGGATCAACGCTAGAGGACAGGATCAGTGCTGGGGGACAGAATCAACTCTGGGGGATAGAATCAACGCAGGGGGACAGGATAAATGCTGGGGGACAGGATCAACGCCGGGGGACATGATCAACGCTGGAGGACAAAATCAACGCTGGGGTACATGATCAACCCCAGGGTACATGATCAACGCTGTGGGACAGGATCAACGCCGGGGGACAGGATCAACGCTGGAGGACAGGATCAACGCTGGGGGACAGGATCAACGCTAGAGGACAGGATCAGTGCTGGGGGACAGAATCAACTCTGGGGGATAGAATCAACGCAGGGGGACAGGATAAATGCTGGGGGACAGGATCAACGCCGGGGGACATGATCAACGCTGGAGGACAAAATCAACGCTGGGGTACATGATCAACCCCAGGGTACATGATCAACGCTGTGGGACAGGCTCAACGCCGGGGGACAGGATCAATGCTAGGGGGACAGGATCAACGCCGCGGGACAGGATCAACGCAGGGGGACAGGGTCAACGCCGGGGGACAGGATCAACGCAGGGGGACAGGGTCAACGCCGGGGGACAGGATCAACGTCGGGGGACAGGGTCAACGCCGGGGGACAGGGTCAACGCCGGGGGACAGGGTCAACGCCGGGGGATAGGGTCAACACTGCAGGACAAGATGGCTTCACACGAGCATAAGTGTATTTGCTCAGGTCTTTGCGCTGCGTTATTGCAGAATGGAAGTCGTGTATTTTCACGCACAACAGTGCTTTTTACTGTACTTTTTGCATGTGCAAAAATTCAAGCGCAAATACACCCGTGTGCATCCAGCCTAATATGACTTCTTCAGTCTTACTATGTTACAATGTATCCCTGAGCAGGCATCAGCACCCTGCAAGGGCGCACTCAGGGGTGGGAATGATCCGGTACTCATTCTTTTTAATTGATTGTATCCGTGTCTTAAATACACAGATATAATTGACCATGACAGCGACACGGCAGGAAGCTGAGTGCTTCCTGCTCCACCGTCCAGCACCATGTAGGTGGTACAGTGATGTCATTGCACCACATGCATTGTACTGCATGATACAATAGCTGAAGGACGCCTTGGCAGCATGATGGGGGGTAAATGAGTTTATTATTTTATTGCTGGGGCATAAAGGGGCCTTAATAATTGCTTGAGATCCAGCAGGGCTTATAAATATGTCACAAGGCACAGCAGGACCTATAAATGACTAAAAGGGCATAGTGGAGCCTATGAATGACTTAGGGGGCATAGTGGGGCCTATTAATGATTAAGGGGCAAAGTGGGACCTATAAACGACTAAGGGGACAGAGTGGGGCATGTAAATTACTAAAACGGCACTGTGGGACCTATAATTAACTAAAGAGCACAGTGGAGCCTATAAATGACTATGGGGGCATAGTGGGGCCTATAAAGGACTAAGGGGCAAAATGGCACCTATGAATGACTAATAGGGGAGAGTGAGGCCTATAAATGACTAGGGGGCACAGTAGAGCCTATAAATTACTAAGAGGGTCCACTGTGACTCCCAAGGGCCAATGTAAACCTTGAGCCGGCCCTGATGTAACCTTCGTCCCACAGCTCACTACTAAAGATAACACACAGCACATGTTGTCTTGTTGCTGCACCCATACAGTAACCTGCAATTCTTGTGTATGAGCAAATGATTATATTTTAAAAGAAAGTAAAAAAAATACTTAAGAAATCCTTTGAAGTGCAGGGCAAACGTCCCTTTAATAAAGCAGCAGAAGACGACATAATAGCAATACTAATAACAGAGAATACTATCTGCCGCCAGAACGTACAGATCTAGCAGGCTGAGCCTCTGATGAAACCTTCTTGTGGGATACAATGGTGATGTAAGGTATCTGTCATTTTACAAGGGACTGAAGGTGAGCTCAGCACTGCTACATTTGCGCATGCAATCTGAAATGTCTCGAGTTCATGTTTGTGAAAACCATTCTTGGTATACTCTCCACACTGATGCATGAGAAAACCCCGCACGCTTGGCAGCATATGAAATTCGTTCTCCGACTAATCTAGCACCGTTGACCAGGCCTTGTTTGAAGTCCCTCAGATCACTCGATTTTCCAATTCTAAAGTGGATTTGTACTGAAACTGATCCACGGAAAACTTACATATCTAACACAGGGGAGCTCCAATCAGGAAAGGGCAGGTGTCTCTAATAAAGTGGCCATTGTGCTATATCGGATACAATGTATGAAATGTAACTGCGCTCTTTCCCTTTAACATTTTTTCTTCATTCCATTCGCTCGTCACTCCTAATTCAATCTGGTTGGCTGGATGATAATAACAATAAACATATGCCATGTCATGGTCAATAGCATGCGTTTGGCTCTGATAATGCTGCACTTCCTTATTAAGAAGTACGCTGCATGGCAAAAACTTTCCTCGTCCAACTTGTCTGAGAAGCATGAGAAAGAAGTCTGCTTCACAATGGGAATGTAATACCCGGTGCTCACATTCTCTTCATTTTCACCCTAACACTTAGGATGGTGGCATGGACTCCATCTGCTTGGATTTGAAGTATGAAACACTTTCAGTAATTACAGCTATTATAATTATATGCCACCATTGCTAAACGCTGTACTTTTAACTTTATTTCAAACCCTGTATATGCTGCCAACCAGCTCTATGCTATGAAATTGCTAGTTGCCTTTGGCACTGCTTGGCATGAATGAGGCATTCTGTACTATACAGGTAGACCTAGGCCTTGATGAGTTATAAAATGCAGCATTATAGGCAAATGTGACATCATAATAGAGCGGTGAACTTGGAAAGCTTCTACATATTTTCCAGCTAAAGTCCTGTTTTTTATAAATAATTAGCAATTTATAGTGTGTTCATAGACACGCAGTAGGTCATTAGCAATTTCCATGTGAAATAAAAGACATTCAGTACCCAGCGAGGCTAAAACATATGACTTGGTGCCAGCCTTTCCATATGTGAGATATAAATCCCTACACTATACCATCTTATAGCAGCACAAAAATGTGCTTGCCATCCTCCCCAAACTAATAATTCTCAATTGAATATTGATTGCCAAGTCAGACAAGGACTTCTTTGCAGGTGTTATTGACACAGGGGAAGGATATATAAGAACACTGACATTTCCTTACTGAATGGAATGTGATCCAGTTCTATGTAGCCATAGATATGCAGACTCATTAGACATTGGCACTAATGCATTTTTGAAAATAAGGGGCTTTTATATTAATTAAGACATTGCTGGGTTTTGGATAAGACAAGAAAGGGCTAAGAACTTGAAAATCTTCCTTAGTATGACCCTAGTTACTAGAGTACTGGTAATATTGGGGTGGGGTGTATTATCATGGCATGGGTTGGGTCCACTGGCCCAACTAAACATTGACCGTTAACCACTACTTTTCACTGCTTGGTGACCATTTACAGCCCTTCAGGGACTTCATATACCCCTCAATGATGGAATATTCAAGCAGCATAATGTATCATGCGATCGGCCACAAGTTGTCCAGAATTGGTTAATAGGAGCATTCTGAAGAGTTCCTACGAATGATGTTGACTACATGTTTGCCCAACATGAGCCCAATCGAGCAGTTATCGGATTTACAGCCCTTCATGGACTTCATATACCCCTCAATGATGGAATATTCAAGCAGCATAATGTATTGTGCCATCAGCCACAAGTTGTCCAGAATTGGTTAGAAGAGCATTCGGAAGAGTTCCTATGAATGGTGTAGACTTTATATTGACCCAACATGATGTGTTGGAAAGGTCCATTTGTACTCAAGAGCTCGCACCTACAAATACCACGGAGCTGTGGATGAAGAAGATATGGTTCAATATCCCCCCAGACGTCTTCCATCCATTTGTGTAATCAATGCTATGTCAATTTGCTGCACTTCACCAGCCTACAGGGAATCCTATATGATATTAGTTCCTGCCCCATGACTTTTGGTATGTCAGTATACAGAAACAATATAGCTATAGTGTGTTCATCGTGGTAATTTAAAAACCTTATTAATTAGAAATTTAAAAAGCCTATAAGTGACCAGCTCAGGGAGAAAAGTGAAAAATGTTCTTTTTTTATTGCATTTTATTGTCTTATTCCTGTACTTTGATATGCAGCAGAATTGTCGCATGGATTTCTGAAAATCCATTGGATACGTCTACATGGAATTGTTTCTGCAGCATGTGCATGGATTTTTGCAAACTCTATTCAGGTGTATGGGATCATTGCAGAGATTTGTGCAATACCTCTGCCGCATATGAACAAGGTTACCTCATTGGGTTTACTGTCTTAGTGTGCCCACAATACCACCCCATAACCACAGTGCAGGTGTATGCATATTTCTTTTAACTACTTGCTGAACAGTTTAAAGGAAATGAATTCTCAGAAAATGACATCATTTTCCATGCTGTCCCTGTATAGTAATAAATACCCCAATGTCTTGCAGTTCTTTTTCTGGCCACTAAGCCTGATAATAGCAGTCATAGACTTCTTGTTCTGTACAGCAGCCTCAAGGACCATAGACACAATGGACAGGGGGAGACTCATGAGAGAGTGTTGTAGGCATGCTCTGTGACCTTTACAGAGGTTATTCTGCAGGGAGGGGAAGAGGGAAGCTGTGACCATCTGCTATTGTGAATGTTTAATCATGTGTTCTCTATATATTTGTGTTATGGCCCATTTGGACACAACAGGAATCGCTCAAATATTGCTCAAAGCCGTCTTTTGATCGATTCTCATTCTGTCTAAATGCAGGGACATCGTGCAGTTTTTGTGCATGAGTCGCTGATCACTGAATTCTAGTTTGCTAGAATTGAGCGATCAGCTGTTATCAGCAGAGCAGGCTGTTATCACAGCCTGCTACGCTGATAAGATTCTCTCTGCTAGTTTCTCGCTGTGAATTCACAGTGGGGACACTGGCAGTCAGAGTGGAGAAGAATACAGCTGTTTGCTTATGCAAAACAGCTGTATTGTTCTATTAGTGGTCGCAGCAGTGTCCCGCTTTGGCTGCATATTCTATAGTAGCTACTTAGCTACTGTAAAGTATGCAAAGATGATCGCTCAAAACTGTAACTCAAACTGTCGTTTGAGCAAGTTTTGAGCAATTATCTTTTAGTGTAGAATTCTGCATTGAGCAGGGAGGGTCCCGGACCAGATGACCCTGGAGGTCCCTCCCAACTCTACCATTCTAGGATTCTATGTAAATGGGGTCTTACTTTCATTGTAATCCTGCCAGTGATGATAATGAGATGACTACAAAAAAGTGATCTCTTCAAAATAGGAAGTGTAGGCCTATTATTTGGCTTAGTGGTCAGTGTGAAAACTGCAAAGTACTTAGATTTTTTTTAACTATACATAGTTACATGGAAAATTCTGAAAAAGATGCTAAACAATATATACATTTTACATAAAAACTTGGTTTAAACAATAGTTCATTTTGTGTTGGCACATTCCCTATGAGTAGGATGTGCAATATTAGGGAATCTCTGCCTGTATACAGGTTGTCTAAGAATTAGCATTGTCCAGGGCACAAAGCTATGCTGGGAGGTACAGAGGTATTATGTAAGCAGCAGGTGTGTCACATTCATGCAGGGTGCAAGCATGGCGCTCCTCATAGACGTCAGCAATACAGCAGACAAAAGTGTAATTAATGTCCCCAATGGACCATTGTAGACATATATTATATCACCAAAATGTGGGGAACACAAGATAGGACTAATAACAGTAACGGAAATATGGGGTTGGGAACGCTATCCCTAGCCAACTTTAGTGTGGCAGACCCCGCCTAAAAGCAGGGTGATCACTCCAATAGGGGCGGCCACATATCCGGAGCCTAGGGGGCCTAGTCTGTCCCTAGATGGAGGATAGAGAATATGTTTAATACAGATGGAAAGAGCAATGTATATAACACACTATATAAGTAGAAGTAAATAAGCCTCACACAGAATATACAGCAACAGGTACTTAGCTGACAGGAGTCTGCTGCCTCACCAAACATCTCAGGCAGGACAATAACCAGCGCCCATGTAGAGGCGGACCCAGAATAAATACTCTTCTATTATGGCTGATTGGCCGGCTAGGGGAAAACCTCCCTGCTGACCAATCAGTCCACACACCACAGGAAATGTTGTAGCAGGGTTGTGGGCAACTGTGGGATTTCTGAAAGACGATACCTCAGGGGCCGTCTGCAGTATCAGGAAGAAGGCAATATCATTTGTAAGTTCATATGAGTCTTCCACACCGGGAAGTGCCGTCCATGGACAGCTTGTATGCCACTGTTTATTACATTCACTCCGAACCATAAGTTGTAAAAGAAAACGAAGGAGCAGTCATGTGGATCGGGGTTAATATAGTGATGACATCCCACCTCCACTCTGCAGCCAACACACCAAAACAAGATGCTTGCAGCAACTCAAAGTTCAATTTTGAGGAATGCAGGTGGAACTGGGGTACAACTTCATAAATAACGTGTTTATGGGACTACATTTTGCAGAATCAAGTTTTCAGTAAAGAAGAAAAAAACTGCTGGAAGACGATGGGCAGCAGTTGGTAAACCCAGTGTGACAATTTTCCTAGAAAATTTCGGGAGAAGATGAGTGACAACTAAGTGCCACAAAGCAATGACAATACGGACCGCCACAGGACAAAGACATCCTTTCCCCGTGATGCACGATCCGCACTTCCGTGTACAGTACTGCACCTTTCTAGGTGAATCATCTCTCCTGTCGTTGTACAGGGCAATATACGCTCATTCTATAATAATGTGCCCACTACAAGAAGCATGGGCATACAGCATAATGGGCAATAATTAGATATGACATATTTAAGAGGATACATTGCCCTCGAGCTTGGAGGTTGGAAAATGCATTGACAGCTGAATGTACAGACTATTCTGACAGCCATCCATTAAATGTGCTCCATAAGAGAATAGCAAACAAAATATGGCTCCTAATACACACTGAAGTAAGAGCATAAGTTTTATGTTCTTTTCCCATTATCCCGAAGCGATGGATAAATCTATCCTAACTCTCCTCATGTGATGTATAATGTACAGTGTCAGAGACCACAAAGCAGTGAAGCAAATTAAAAGATGCCTGTTAAATTAGTCTTTGCAAGCAAAGAAGCCATTTTGATGATAATGTCCTCATGCTCTGATATGAAAGTGCAATACATGGATAAAACCTATTTATAAAATGGCTTGGGTAAATGGGATCGGATAAATAGGGGGGTATAATTGACTAATAAACATTCAGGGGACTATCGAACTACAGAACAGTTCCAAAACCCATCTTAAAATTCTTGCTGCGTTTGGGAAAAGCTTTTAATACTAAGATATCATAAAAACCAGACAAGTGTCAATCTGAAAGTAGAAGCAGATCAACAAACAGTAGTAGATTCTTCCAAAACTTCATGATGAAAGAGAGGGTCTGGGTGGTAAAGGGCTTTGTAATAGCCTGTATATACAGTAAGCAGGGGCGTAACTATAGAGGATGCAGGGGGTGCGGTTGCACCCGGGCCCAGGAGCCTTAGGGCCTCTCTTCTTCATATAGGGAGCCTAGTACTATGAATAAAGCATTATAGTTGGGGCCCCTGTTACAGATTTTGCATGAGACGCAGGAGCTTCAAGTTACGCCTCTGACAGTAAGACATGTTAAAGTAGTCGTGGGATAAGCAAGCAATTCCTCGGTGCTCCCCTAAAATATCACTTGTTCATTGTGCATAGGTAGCAGGACCTCCGGTGTTCGGCTTAACCATGGGCAACCCACCATATGTCAGTTGCATTACCATGACTGGTAAATATGAAGTACCAAGTTATCATTCTGTGATCACATGTATTTGCCACATTGTTGCGATACCTATCTTGATATCGGAAAGTGTTATTCGTAGTTTTTACCCCAAAAGCTCAACTTGAATCCTGATAAACGCACAGGGCTGCTGATCTCTAGAACACACAGTGACACTAAAATAGTGACAGCCACAATGCCCAATAAAAGTGCCAGCTGTAGTCCCTTAGATGGTGGCTGGTTAGTAGACTCAACAAAACCGTATTATAGTAACACATTTTCAGGATATATCCATCTGGGTGCTATGTGGTATTTCTTTGTAGTATTTTTTAAAGAGGTTGCTGCGTTGTAAACTATTGATGTCCTTACAACAGGATAGGTCAACAATAGTATATCAGCTAGGGTCCATTGCCTCGAATCCCCCGCTTATCAGCTGTTCTCCAGGCCAGCATGCTTGTCCACTGCACTGATTCTTGCAGTAAGCAAACAGCTCCTTTCTTACTGCAGTGGCCAGGCTTGCCAATTGCAGAACAAGTTCCCATTCATTTCATTGGGAACTTGGCCTGCAATACTTAGCCTGGCCCACTGTAGTAAGAACGGAGCTGTCTGCTTCCTGCATAAATCAATTTGTTGCACAAACGCGCCAGTCGCATGAACAGCTGATTCCGAGTGATGAACCTCCGATCAACTATTGATGACTTGTCCTGATGATAGGCCACCGAGATATTTTTCATGGATAGAATAGAGTTTTTGAAAAGCAATAAACAGGTGAATCTGCTCTGCAGTATGGGGCTCCTTACAAAGGTACAAAGGCCTCTTGCTTTCTGTATTACAGGGACATGTAAAATTTTGCACCTAAACACAAGAAAATGTACTGAAAGAAGATGACTAGAAGCTTTGTGGTGAACGCCGCTCAATTCTGTTAGAAGTTCGACACTGATATATGGTACATTATTTCAGAAATCTACAGATTCAGCTCTGATAGACAAATATATTTCCTATTTGAGGCTAAATGGCATTCACATTTGTGCTGATCTTCATGTCCTGCAATATATGTAATGTGATATATACATTACTATACAGTGGTGACCAACTTTATCAATCATCCTTATCCACCATCTATTCAGTCCCGGATATATGACAAATACATTCCTAGTGAGCTGTAGGACAGAATCACATAAGGTGCTTTCTGCACGCAAAAATCCACACTGAGGGCTTCTTCACATAGCCATATGTGCAACTATGCTCACTGCTATGGAGCATAGTTGCACATGTATGGGGTTCATGAGCTTCCATAGAAACCTCTGGTGATTGGGCTTCCATAGAGGTGCATGAGACATCCACTGTGCCTTCATATATCTCCGATTTCATATAGAGGTATTGTAATACCGGGGCTATGTTAAGTTTGCCTCCAGACTCAGTCTGCGTCTTGTGTTATACCAATCTGCCATCTTTCTCACCCATTCTTACCGCTGTCTCTCACTGGACCCTGTAAATTTGGTCATCATGGCCTGGTCTGCAGCCATGTCATCTAAGGTTATGGCTAGGAGGGAGCTTTCCTGTTCTTCCACAAGTTGGTGCTTTTCTGCCGTAGGCCACATGGGTCCTCTGTAGTTTGATCTTAGGTTCTCTCTACTGGTCATCTGTCCATTGGCTGGGCTGCATAGTCAGCATCTGCTGCCCACCTTCACTAATGCAGCTGCTGATGTCCAAGTCTTTCTTCCGGGCACTGGCCCCCCAGTCTGCTTGGGCTCCTTATCCCTCAGGCCACACTCTGTTATGGCCCCTTTGCTTTCCTTACAAGTCTCCCATACTTCACTTGTTTTTTACCATTGTAGAAGGCCTTGTCTAAGGACCCTTCCTTCTTTCCTCCCACTGCTTGGCATGTGCAGGGAGGAACCCCAAGCAGGGCATGCTGCCTCACATGCCGCACTTCTTCTCAGAATGGCCTCTGCCACTTCGCTCTAGCTTGAGCCGTGTCACGCTCACTAGCTGACTGACCATGCGGTGCTCTCATCTGCCTTTTTTAGAATGTCTCTCGCAGCTATTAACTTAAGGACCTTCAACTTTGGTCACCTGATGCAGGTTATATAGACAGAGCACAACCCTATACAATATAACAGTGGAGTTTACTCACTAGGTGATGGCAAATCACCAACATTATACTGGCAGTCATGATTAATAAGGTGGTGGCTTGTCCATTACCTTACGGCATTACAGAAGATTGTGTATGAATCTGACAGTAACAAACCAGTTGTATCCATGATCAAACTCTATCTGGGAAATTTATTAAGACCGGCATTTTAAACATTGGCCTTTATAGGATTTTGCCTGAAGTAGGATGCACCTAATACATGAAGAAATACGCGCCTCTTCATATATTAAATGCATCTACAGTAAGGATATTACACTAGGAATCCCTGATTTGTTTACTTGTTAACATGTATCTATTACAGAGATCAATAGATCATTCATGAGATTGACAAGGGACGATAGTAAGATGCAGTGAAGGTAATGCAGTGTAATAGATAATTATAAATATTCCTCTTAATGTAGGAGATACATATGAATGATGTCATTTAAAGCGACCCTCCTGGAGAAACAAAGAGGCTACTCCACTTCTGACTACATTGTGCATAGTATGCATCAGTAGTCTAAGACACTGCCATGACCGGTTAGTACTGCTCATGTGGACAACACTGGCCAATCAAAGCAGGTGTAGTGTCTTATACTAATTATGCATACTAATGAACGGTGTAAATCAGGCAGTCAGAGAAGCTGGTGCAGCCATCTTTGTTTCTCCCGGCCCAAAGGGTCACTTTAAGACCATTTTACATGGGCCAATGATGAGCTGGACGGACAATGGTTCCCAAACATTGTCCAGTGTAAATATTCGGAGCAAATGAACAGCGAGCAATAAAATGCTAGTTTGTCATTCATTGAATCTCTTAAGTGAGCATAAAAATGATCATTTATTGGCAGGCCACCTCCTCGAGTAAACAGGGATGTGCGACCGATAACAATGCATACTGGTTCATATGAACGTTTGCCTAAACGATGGTTCCTAAAACTGCCACATGATAATTGCAGTAGGTAAATGTAAAATTTAATGAGCACCCATCCACTTGCTCTATTGCCTATAGGTGCTCATTGGGGCAATAATCAGCCAATGGACATGGGAAACACATAGACATTAGCTACACCATAGAACGGACTTGTTGGTCTGACAGCTGCTCTTTGCGAAGCCAGGCCTATTAGAGTAAATAAGGGAAAGGCAAGAGTACTAAGATCAAATACCTCTGTTTAGTTGAGTTTGGCTTTACTTTAGGGGTTTTCTACAGTAGTTTATATAGACATTCAAAATCGTCTAGAAAATAATACAGAATTTGGCTAAGAACTCTTCTGACCTCTCAGTACATCTCTGCCAATAAATCCATTTTCTCTCCAGACAAAAAATAAAATTCGAGCAAGAAAACGTTTTCTGTAATTGACACACACGGTACATCTTGCAAGTTTTAAAAGGGTTTTTCGGGTAATTTCTATTGCAGGCGCAGCTGACATTGATTTTAAAGGGAACTGCACCTACAATTAGTAGCGTAAGTGTCTATACAGGGGTTGGAATGATCTACTTCTGCTACGTGCAATGTATTGTGGCGGTGACAATTGGCACCCGATCAGCTGATTGGCCCAGGTCCGAAGTGGGGGACCCCAACCAATGAACTATATCAATAACCCATTAAAACTTCTTGTTTGATTAACGTGGTTTTGAAGACCTTAAGGCCTTGAGCTAGCACCACACATGCCCTGAGCAACAGGCACGACTTGATTTCCTAACCCCTAATACCTGATGTAAATAACATACGCCATCAGACTCTACTGTATAGCACATTGTGTCCCCCACTCTCAGCAAGGTTTGCAGCAACTACATGTCTCTGATGCAAAGCAGTTATATAGGCGGTATATTTCGGTACTGATTCGGTATGACGATATTATTTAGGCACTATAAAGCTGTGCTATTTGGGTATTGGGGTGGCATTATTTTGAGCATTGCATTGCAGCTATACTAGACAACATATATAAGCCCTATCTAAAACCATACAAACCATCTTTATATTGCCATATTTGCAACTTTTTTAGTTTTTTTCCCCCAAGAATATTAGCACTTTTTTAGAAAGAAGTTGGCAGGGTTTATTAAAAGAGGGGAGGTCTCTATGGTCAATCTAAATCATTATAATTTTTGCAATAAACTGGCTAGAAATTATACTGCAGATCGGCAAAGATTTGCATTTTTGGCTTTAAGATAGAAAAATATGCATCTTTGAAAAGATACACGACAAATAGCTTTTGCAAATGAATATTGTAGCTTTATATATCAATGTTATAGCAAGCTAATAGCAGCAAATGCATACAAGATACATCTTCACCAGTGGTGTAAGACGTCCAATAGCAGCAGTTGTCAGGCCATTTAGGATCATGAATGTCCATACAGCATGTAAGGATCCATCTGATGAGTGGAGACGCTGCAGGAGAGAAAGGAGCGTCTGTACACTTGTGTAATGTTGCGGGGAAGCTCCCACCTTCTAACCCTTGCTTCAAGTGGGAGATTCCCCGAATCGTTCAGAGATGGATACCTAACAGGGCTTGAAGAGACTCTATTTTATGCATAGATATATGAGCAATATTCCTCTGGTTGCCAGCTAATGGTTACTTTGAATCAATACCATTGACAATTAAAGATGTACCAAACTGAATCATAGAATGGTAGAGTTGGAAGGGACCTCCAGGGTCATCAGGTCCAACCCCCTGCTCAGTGCAAGATCACTAAATCATCCCAGACAGATATTTGTCCAGCCTTTGTTTGAACACTTCCATTGAAGGAGAACTCACCACCTCCTGGGGTATCCTGTTCCACTCATTGATCACCCTCACTATCAGAAAGTGTTTTCTAATATCTAATCTGTGTTCCTCCCTTTAAGTTCCATCCCATTGCTTCTAGTCTTTCCTTGTACAAATGAGAATAGGGCTGATCCCTCTGTACTGTGACAGCCCTTCAGATATTTGTAGACAGCTATTAAGTCTCCTCTCAGCCTTTTTTTTTTGCAAGCTAAACATTCCCAGATCCTTTAACCGTTCCTCATAGGACATGATATGCAGACCGCTCACCATCTTGGTAACTCTTCTCTGAACTTACTCCAGTTTGTCTATGTTTTTTTTTTTTAACTGGGTTATCCAGAACTGGACACAGTATTCCAGATGAGCGTGTGCCTTTCAAAAAAATGTTTTTAAAGAATTTAATTAATTTAAAAAGTAGCGTGTGCCCTTTAAAAAATTTGGCACATCTTTCTCCCTCTCACTGCTGCTAAAACATAACGTAAGACCCCAGTCTTTAGTAACTTCCCCATGCAGAGTCTAACCAGTTTGACATACATGATATAACACTATCTTCACCGTGCTGGAGATGCAAGCTCAGTACTGAAAGAACTGCATTTATGCTCTTACTAATTGACGTGGATTGATTAAGGCAGGGACGTCAAACTGAAATAACACAGAGGACCAAAACAGAATTAAATGAAATCATGAATAGTTGTGTTTGATCAGTGATTTCTGTATATTGCAATGCTCCTCTTATACAGAAAATAAGCATCTGTAAGGGTCAACAGTGCTGTCTCTGGATGTCATCTGTAATATAATGCTAATAATCTGCAAGATATGAAGGCTACCCATGGAACATTCTAAAGGATTTAAGCTGACTAGAAAAGATAAAAACTGGATAGTCCGAGTAAACTCTGAAGGGTCCGGCAACTTTTAGAATTTAAGGAATCGATTAATTAGAGTCTAAAACATTCAGTGCACAAAGAGCCTGTGTGTTTGCCCCTGAATCCTGGCTTTTTTCTGACCCTAGGGATAAGAGCTTGACTAATTCTCAGACAGTAAACATATTATCATCTATTAAAAATGTGGAAAAAAGTTCACATACAAACTCTGCAATATTAGAAAATGTCCTATATCAGATATACTATAGTATACCAAGTGTTATCGCATTTTTTTGGAATGGGATCTACGTTTTGTGGAGGGTAAGTGACGTGATCTACCAGGCGACTAGAGAAAGGCAGATGTCGTGCCAGGAAAATGTTCCCTTCTTCAGATACTCCATAGTTAGTGTTGAGTAAACCAAAACAGTTTAGGGTTGAACTTTGCTAAAAGTTGGGTTTGGCACAAACCCGAACTGAGCTGTTAGAAAAGGTCTACCTGTAACAGGGTTCAACTGTTTCGGTTCGCTCAACACTAGTACTGAACACTGTTGTATAATACCGTCCAAGAGCCATAAAAGCCCTATATAAGTGTGTTATATAGGGCTTTTATGGCTCTTAGACAACGTTATACACCTGTTTTAGGTTCAAGTAATTCGGACCGAACCGAACTTATTCCAACAGTTTGGTGAACTAGTCGAATAGAACTTTTCAAAGTTTGCTCATCACTACCTATTATAGATAAAGCACAACTTATTGCTCCATAGCCATGTATTCTTTATGTATATGCTATATGACCTCACTGTACTTTTCTTGTGCCTTGCTAAAGCATATATCAGTTGTCATAGAGTCTCTATATAAAACACCGATTATCATTTTACTAAAATAGGGTGTTAATATGCATGCTGGCATTCAAATATATGGTGGCCCAACATTCCACTGCTCCCCTTAATTATGTCTACCTGGTAGAATTTCAATCTACTGCTTGGCCACTGTTGCCGTATACCATAACCTCAGCCTATGAGTGGTTCTCTCAAATAAGTGTTTGAGTATCCTTTGTTTCAATAGGACACAACTATGGCTGATAATGTGATGCTTTTGGTCCTGGCTGCTAATGTAGTAGGAATTGTACAAGCAGAATCTCTCTTCACTAGAACGAAAAGTAGCTTTGAACGTTCAAGGACTTGACGGTGGAACCTAAATCGCACTCATTTCAATGAGACAATACAAGTGCATGCTATAAATGGAGTTGGAATCCCTACTGGTCTTTTCAACATGGAGGTGGATGTAGTTGACGCTATGTAGATCTGTGTTTGATTGATTACATGTTTGCTGTCTGACCTTTGCATTGGTAATTCATTCTAAAAACCTTCTAACCAGCCATGATTATGGCAAGTTGTGCCAAATTGCAAATTCACCAATGTTACTTTTCTACGTCTGGCAAAAATATGAAAAAATCTAAATGTCACAACTGGTGGTTGTAGGAACATCTACAATCTGATATGGTATTTGAAAGCAATTTAAACCCAACATTTAATTAGATGCTTTGCAAGCTCTTGAGAAAGCAATAAACTAAAAGGGGGATTGCATTTGTTTTATCCAGTTCTTATAATGTAACTAACCTAACTGGAACCCATAAATCCATGTAAGGTGGTTAGTCTGGTTTGGTTGAAAGCCATATCTTCATTTTAAGGAACAATGACTTCCACAAGGATCCGCAACCTGTCCCCGTCTCTAATGCTCTGCTCATTGTAATGATGGCTTTTTATAAAGACTTTAATTACAGCTTGATACATTCTTCTTCTCCGCATATTTTCTCTTGCAGAATACCAAAGACCAACCATAAAACTCTGCCTCCAAGGGCTGCGACATAAAGATGTTATTCCAATATTAGATTAAACAGCAAAGCTATGAGAAGTCCAACCATAAATACAATTAGATTTACATTCATGTGTAATTGAAGAGGACAAAGGCCCCATTGGAAGTGTGGTGTGTGACTCACTCCTATTTGGAGCTGCTAACCATGTTCATATGACACAATCCAAAGGAAAATATTACCTTACACAATAATAAACTGCTTTATAGCCCAGCAGTACCTAGCTACGCAGGCTTAACTGGGCACTCATTGTTGGCATGCAAGTCTTCAAAAACTATTAGGAAGGTCATCTTAATAGGTTGAAGAATGGGACAATTACAAAACTATGCATTATTCAGCATGTTGTTGTTTGCTTCCAGCATGGAAATAGTCATAAAAGATGGAACTATAATTTCCCAGACAGCAAATGCACTGTTACAAATACCAACTGGGGACATGGCTGTGTATTAAAATATTTAACCTAGACAATTGGAGAAGACCTAAGACCACATTTGTACAATAAAATGAAGGATGGGAAAAAGTTTTTTGACGTCTCATGAAGAAAGTTCACAAGGAAGGCGACCATTTATAAAATACGAAACTTGAAGCCGTGGTGGGGTTCCCAGTCCGTATAATTCTACACAGTTATATTGCATTGAGTTGATTGGATATGCAATAGAAATGTTAGATCAAAGAGGGTTCGAGCACTGGGCCCCATCACATTGATAGCTGATAAATGTGAATCAGGGCTTGCCTAAGTGGCGTGTGACCAGTGCAGCATGTAACCAGACATTACTTGAAGGGGTTGTGCATAGGACATAAGAACATTATAGATTGGTCCCCTTCTCAGGATCCTCTTCTATGGCCCAGAACAGAGAGACATTTGGTAAGAGCAGAACCAGTTCTGGCAGACCTTCTGCTGTCCTGGTATTATAGGACAGCCATTCATGGGAATGACCATTCGGTAATACTATATTTCCCTGCACCGATCAATGCAGGGAAAAAATGCTGTTGGCCATAGCTTCCTATTGCAGAATTAACTGATTGCCCGGGTTGCCACAAGTGGAATCAACTGTTTACCCAAGGCAAACATTCTGGGAGGGGTTTTGCACCTTGGCCCAACCCCTTTAAAGGGATACCAATAGGCACTCAAATGCTTGCACCCCTTATTCTCACTCAAAGGGGTTATGAAGGCAGAAAAATGTTTTGAAATCAGCTCAGAGTGGTGGATATTGTATGATTGTGCACTATATGCTACACCATAAGGGTGATGTCAGTAAAAGCAATTGCCCATGGCAACAACCAACCCATGGCTCCGAATAGTGAATGGTGATAGTGCAACTGGGGCAGGTTCTTATGGAGACACGAGGGACTGGCAAATGGTCATGCGAGCATATATAGAGTGCCAGTATACTTTTTGGGGGGCAGCTGTTGCAAGCACAAGGATACTGTCATGTCAGCTACTACAGCTTGCTTGCAGATATCTAAGAGCCACTAATATAACTAAAGGTCTATATTTTTTTCTGCTGGGGGGTGATAGTCATTTTCCATTTTCTATTGTTGGCGAGTACACACGTCACTAAATCACTCAACGTAAACTCCCTATCCAAAAATTACCTGTTTGTCAAAAATAACAAACACAAGTGGTTGCGGATATCATTTTTATAGATGTTGTCAGACAGTTGTCCTAGACTCTTAGTTAGTGTGACTGTCCATTGATCTATCAATATGGAGGATGGGGAAGACTTGTATCACTGCATTACTAGGCAGATTGTCATTCAGTTTTCTTGGAAAGCTACGTGACAATTCGTCTGCTTTAATGGCTGCAGATATAGCATGAAATAGTTGTATAGAATCCCTAACAACATGAGAGAAGAGTAGAGTTGAGCAAACCAAACCAGTAGAACCATGTTTCGGGTCAAACTTTGCTAAAAGTTCAGTTTGGCACAAACCCAAATCGGGCTTTTTGCAAAGTTTTACCCAAAGCGGGGTTCTACTGGTTCGGTTTGCTCAACACTAGTCCTGAACACTGGTGTATAACACTAAGAGTCATAGAATGCCTGTATAATACTTTCAGAGTGTTATACAGGGATTTTATAGCTCTTGGGCAGTGTTACAAACCAGTTTTTGGGGGTTTTGGTGAACTTCTGGTTTGATTCATGCTAATTCGGACCGAAATGAACTTTTTATAAAAGTTTAACAAACCAGTTGAACTTAACTTTTCCAAAGTTCGCCCATCACTACAGAAGAGGACAATTAAATGATTTATATTTACAGGTAATTCTAATTCTATCTTTAGGTGGAAATGTACTATATCAGTGTACTCACCAGCTTTACAGCATAAAATAGTAATCATCACTGACGATCATGGCCCTTGCAAAGAGAAAAGTCATCTTACCATCCAGAAGTCAAGACACTAAAAGCAATTTCATGATCTATCATACCTTGTGCTTGAGCCGCAGACGAGTGAGAATATCCCAGGGCTAGAAGAGCCGTCTCTACCAACTGATTGAAAAGGACATCTCTCCGTACCAGAACAAACTCGGCATGTTCTTCCCGGCTGTCCATTTGCTCCACCACACAAAAAACAGGCAGCATAAGTCCTGAGAAGAGAAGTGTTGACATTAATTAACCCCTTAAAGACCAGACATTTTTCAGCAATTTTACACATATGGTGGCTTTATGGCCTATTTTTTTTTTTTATTTTGTTAGGGGTCATCTGTACGAAAACTTAAAAAAAGAAGATTTTTTTTTAATTTATAGTTTTTTATTTTCACTAAAATAAAGTACAGGGATAGGTTCACTATAATTGTATAACCTGTATAGTCTCAGATTACGGGGCACATGTGGTGACAGTTTAGGTTGGTGTGGGAGGTGGGTTGCTTTTTCCTTAATATATTTGCAAATTACGCTGTAATTTTTTTTCTTACTTTTTTTTTAACATCTACGTCCCCCATGATGTCATTTAAGACCTATGGGGAACATTTACAATTTTTTTTTATTTCATAGCTTTTAATATTAACTGGGGTGTCCATAGGAGCAGCATCCATAGGAGCACCAGGTGCATGGGAAAACATCCTCTTATAGTGACAGCAGTCACTGGTAGAACTGGGCTGTGGTCTTCCAAGACCCTGCAGTTCTGACATTCTGAGGATCACCGGCGATCACATGATTGCTGGGTCCCATACTGGAAATAGTACTGTCACTTCCTCTATTCACTACATAGCACACACAGCCTGTCTCCACCTCCAGGTCCTCGGCTGTGTCTGACAGCTGAGCACTCAACCTACTGCTGCTAGATTGCAGGAGCAGAGATCTTATTCTTGTGCCATTTTTTTTTACTGTAGTGAAGGATTAAAGCCCAGGACCAAGCATCATATATTTGCAGCACTTGGACTTCAATGAGTTAAGATATTTTGATAATGGACTGCCAACACCAAGACATGTACAGAGAACAAGTCAAACTGAATATATATGAAATATATATCTATAGAAACATTTACATTAGCAATTATGTTATAGAAATGCAGTTTCTCGATACGACCATCTTGTTTTCTTATGTTTGAAATTCTCTAAAAAGAGCAGGGTGTATGTAAAGAAGGCAGACACCTAGGGAGTAAATGAGGAAAGTTGCTGCATCTATGGATAAGAACAATGCTCTTTTTTTCCATTTAGTTGGGTGACCAACTGGATGCAGTATCCAAGGGACTGATTACGTTGTAAGTGTTGGGGGTCTACTGATCACTTCCCTTTAGCACATTCGTGAGGAATGAACCTACACTGTGTAACAGATGCCCAGGTAAGGGACAGAACCAGAAGAGTATCTGCAGGAGCTAGAAGGACCCTACTACAGCTATGGGTAACTTTACATGGGTTGACTGTTGGGCGTAAAAGTGCTCAACAGTCATTCCAAGATGCTCCTGCACTTTCCCACAGGAGTGATAGTCATTCACTTACTTGATGTCTAGCGTGTGGAGATGTCTTCTGGCTGCGCGTCTCCATTCTCTGTGAACAGGCCGTGGTTCAAAAATGAACAAAGGACTGTTTCCACTAAACGAGAGTTGGTCACTAGTCACATTGTTTTCAATCAGCTGAAACGAAGCAACTAGTGACTAATGAGCAATTTCTCGCTCCATACCCTGTGGGGGTCCTGTGTTTACACAAGGCAACTATCACTTACAAAATTGCTTGCTTAAGTAATTTTTTGGCCAATAGTTGTCTTGAGTAAAGCCATCTTGTGAGTGTGGAGGTGATGGGGATGAAGGGAAATAGGCAAGAGGCATTGTAGATAAGAATATTAGGGACTGGTTGTGAAGGGAGAAAAAGAAAGCCTTTAACCCTTTCCAATCCACTGTCTGACGTCTGCAGACATTATGATTTAAGGCTGTTGGAAGACGTCCGTCAGGGTTCTCTTACTGCATGTTGCCAGCCTCTCTGCTGTCGGAGCCTATCCAATGTGTCACCTCATGCAGTACTGGCTTTAGCCAGCATATAGCGCCATTGTATAATGGCAGAAAAAGAGTAAGCCCCCTAGGAAAACCAGGATACAAATTGGATTGGAAAGGGTTAAATAAGCAATTGCCTATCAGACATCTAAAGTATCAAGCTGAATTTTAAGGGCTGATCGTTGAGGACCACATCCGGAAACCTTGAGAAGCAGGAGAATTTCTCCAACTCAGATCTCACTGGTTGATATGGGAGTTTCCTCCAGTTCTCCTTTGTACCAGTTTTAATACATTTCAGGCACTAAATGAAAAAGAGATGACTTTGGTGCTGATTTCTATGTTATCAATTCAAATAGCGTTGGATAAAAGAACCTATTATACTGTAAGCATCTTGACCATGCCATGTAAAGAAGACATTGTAGGTTAAAAGAGACCAGATACACGCTGTATAAAACTTTTCCAAGATTTAACAGCCACTGTTACACCTCCTTGTTCTTCCTCTCATCAGCCCCGTTCTCACAGACTATGCGTGTCAAGGCTCCTTATTTTTTATATGCAAGCAATGCTTATTTTATTTCTCATACATAACATAGGAAAAATAGGAAGATTCTGCATGGCTATGTCTGGATCTTATTAATGCGTCTCCTCCATGTCTCAGCCTTTTGCTAATAAATCATCTTTTTATATGGACATTTTATTTTCATCTGCAGGAAAGTCATTAGCTGAAAAATAGATGTTACAACCACTTGGCTGCCAGCAAGACTTTCAATGTGCCGCCGACCCCTTTGGCAGCAAAGGAGTTAAGGAAGCTATCATGTTTAATATGGGTTTAGAGCCGATTTAGCTTTATAATGTTGCCCTGTTCCTGAACAATGAAGGCATCATTGTTGTTACTTGTTTTATTTGACTTTATTCTTTTTCATGGTGGCCATGTTAACTGGCCAACAACACATATGAGGTTTTCATGGCATGCACTAAAAGGCAGAGGGGGGAAAAAAAGTCTTAATTATAGCTACTCATTATGCAAACGATTTAAATGAAATGGGGAGGATTACAAAAATAAGCATTCATCCTAGTATGTACTTTCGTATATTGGCTAGATCCAGCTGATTAATATATGTGGTTCACCATTATGGTATGGTAAAGTGGAGAAATTGTAGTGGCTCGAAAAGGCTTGGTGCCAGGCTGCACAGTAAACTCCTATACCCAATAAAACAAAATGTGATACTGGTATATGGCCTTCTTAATTGGCACTAGACTTTTATAAATGCTTTGCCTGTTGCCTCAGCAGAGTAGAAGCTACCACTGTCTTGGATGTTCATTAAATTGCAGGTCCATCAATTCACAGAAAACAGACAGAAAATAGTGGGGGTGTAATGATCATGGTTGTAGTTGTACCCTCTAGACATAGTACGATTAGAGCAATTTTGAGGCGCCATTTTAAAGAGCTCTGGCTAGTGATAGCTCCCCTTTAAATGGCTGTTTCCATATACATAGAATACTGTATGACGCTAGAAAAAAGAGACCTATTTCAAATTTCATACCTTCCTTTTAAGGCTTCCCATGGAAATACTTACTTAATGGAACACTTAATTGAAATGTCATGTCAGTGATGGTGCCAGTGAAAAAACAGGACCAGGGTGACATCATGGTGTCAACTGTGGACTACATGATCCTCACATTGGAGCATGCTTACTGTCATTCTTATTGCTGACAAGTGCACAAGTCTGGATTGATGGATTGTTAGTTGGGAGGTCTTATACCCAGTCAACCAATCAGCATTCGTCTCTGCCCATATAATTTGGCTCCTCCTCTGAGAGGGTGCCAGTTATACTTTGTCATCTATCCTTTGCCACTGTTCCCTGCTTTCACCTCCGGAGAGTCAGGTTCCCCCAGGTTCCTGATGTGGGATCACCCCCATCAGGGTGGTTATTCTGCTTTTAGGCAGGGATCCCTTGTATCACCAGTTTAGAGTCAGATTCCCTTTCTCCCTACATTTTGGTTTTCTTATATGTACTTTGTGTTCCCTGAGTTAATAATTTGTGTGTATATCTGTCATTTTTAAAAATTGTTTTACTTCCCATTGAATACACGGTGTACTCACACCAGCCAAGAACGTAAGAGGAAACATATGAGGAGTAAAAGAATTTTAAGGCTAGGGCTACATGATGACTTTAGATGTACCCTTGAGGCCAAAGTTAACATGTATCCCATCTTAAAGGAAGCCTGTCACCAGGTTCTAGTGAATGAACTGAATACAAAGGTGGTTGCCCAATGATATGAAGTGTAAAATGATGCCTTTTTTATTTTTCCTGATATAGCCGGGCTTCGGGCCGCAAGCTATAGGCAAATGACGGTTGCTGTCTGATGGGCATTGCCGCTACGCCTGTGGTCCAGCTGTATTCCTACCCAATGCAGATGAAACCCCATTCAGTACTTCGTAATGTCTTCAGCTCTGCCCATTGGAGATGTCATGCATTCAGCATCACCACACTTGCCTGCACTTACACGCACATGTGCTGTGCCTCTTTCCCAGCTGGACTGATGATGGCCCATGCACATGCCATCAGTCCAGCTGGGAAAGAGCCACAGCATATGAGACTGCTCACTCACAGTACTAGTGCAGTGATGCTAAACTCATGACATCTCCAATAGGTAGAGCTGGAAACATCACAAAGTACTGAATGGGTGCGGTTTCATCTATGATGGCCAGGGATACAGCCAGACCACAGGCACAACGGGAATCTTCATTACACGCTGCTACCCTCATTTTCATATAGTGAGCGGCCCAAAGACTGGGCTATATTGGGCGAGGGGAGTCACACTGGAAAATTAAAAAGTTACCATTATACTATTAATATCGTTGGGCGACTATCTGAGTATTCAGCTGGCTGCCCAAAATCTGGTGACAGACTTCCTTTAAAACTTTATGGCTGAGCAAAATCTGTCTCCTCCCAAAGCCCAATGTCTTTAAAGCATTGCTCGAACAGCTGGACTTTAGCTATTTGGTGGTGCTTAGGTTGTTTGGTGACCAGTGAGGGAGGATTTTGAGGAAATATTTTTTACATGATTTGGGCCAGGAGAGAGGAGTAAAAAACATAATGTTGCTTTTATATTATTTTTCGATTATATAGTAATCACTGGACATAGCATATAGTTTAGGGTCTGCTCACATCATGTCTTTTTATTGCACTTAGAATGTACACTGGGAAAGCTCCCGAGATAAAAGCTTAATATATGCATGGAGCTCCAAAAGTCAGACAGATGCCAAAAAAGTGTCATTTTGGCCTCCGGCTGGCCGGCGTCCATCAGTATACTGCAAAAAGATAAGATGGTATGAAATAGTATAGTAGTCCAATTTTAAAAAAGTATACATTGAATGTATACATTTTTATCCCATTAGCATATGGATGATGGATGCTACTATGTAGTGTCCATCAAGGGCATTCCTTAAATATATATCATGAGTTTTTCATTGGCTCATAAATAATGTATCTGTTAAATGGATGCGATGATGGTCTATGGGTGATGAATGTGTTAAACGAATGCCTAACGGTGGCAAAAGTCTTCTACGGGATATAATGGCATCTATTTAAAGGGATGAAAACACATTTTTACATTTCTACACCCTTCACCTGATTGTCTATCACACTTTTGATGTCTCGGAGGTATACTGAAGTCACTTTCATGCAGTGCAGCCTCCTGTCTAATGCTTATCAAGCACAATCTTGATGCTGAGAAATGTCTCTGCTTTCTGTTTCACTATTGCTGTCAATCCTATAATGCATCAGCACAGTATCACATGAGCAGTGACAGTCTGTACCATCTCTGCCTCCTGAGAGGACAGTGTGATTATCCCTACTCTATGAGTATTCACCAAAATAAGCTACAGATCATTCATAAGTATATGGTCAGGAGACTGAACTGTCATTTTCTTCATTATAATTGTGTGACAGGAGCCTCCAATCATCAGCAATAACTGTAAGAGGAGTTCTGTGCCCCTGCTAAAGAGCTTGTGTGGTAGAGACCATCACACAGTGAAAAACTTTTGAGAGGAACATAAAGCAACATAAACTGGATACTAGTCAGAATGAAATCACATGAGCACCTGATGTGAAGGACTTCAGGAAGTTTCAGGTAGAAAGGAATAACTAATCAAGATAATACTAGCCAACTTATATATACTGCAGGCTAGTTACATAATGGGTGAAAAAAATCACTGCATTGGCCCTTTAACAGATATGTAGTGAAAAGCTATTGTAAAGCTCATAACGTACAGTATATGTTAAGTTGATACCGTTATAGGCTATGGTTGATGGATGCCACTATTAGCTATGTCACAACAAGTTGGGAGCTTTTACCGGTGTATACATTAAACAGAGGCAAATTGTAGCGTGAACTTAGCCTTATACACAATAACATGAATGTAGACCGTAAATATTAGAAATGTCAACATTTCTTCTTGTGCTAACATTTCATAAAATTATGTTTGCTCGGCAAAATTCACATTAGATTTGGTGGTTACAGTTGGTACATATGTCGGGAATATTTACGATGTATATCCCAATGTGCCAATAGATTTTAAAAGGCAAGTGTGTACCAAAAGTGATCCCATAGCCTCAACGGCATTCAAATGCGTAGTCATCTGTACAACAAAAGTTCCCGTGTATTTAACTGTATAGGCATACAAGTGGTCCCCCCAAACACGGTAGGAATTTAGCCTTGCCTAAAACGTAGGTTAAAAAATACATTGGCTTCATAGCAACTATGTCAGTAGAGAAAGTAGTTAGTTTGTTAATATCATAATCATGTGGAAGTCAATGATAAACTTCTAAACCCTTTACGGCCGGTCATTTTTTGCCTTTACATTTTTGCATCCATGCCTTTCAAGAGCCATAACTTTTATCCAGTCCACTTAGCTGGACGAGGCCTTGTTTTTGCAGGAATTGTGAATTTTTTGATGGTCCAATTTAATGTAAAGTAATAGTATGTAGGTCAGTATGCGTCCAGGGATTTTACATTTATATAGTTTTTTTTATAGTTTTTGGGGTTTTTTAAGTTAGCTTTGTGTCTTCATACTCTGAGACCCATAAACTTTTTTTTTTCTATCGATGGAGCAGTGTGGTTTTGTTTTTTTACATAGCAAGATTTAGTTTTATTGGTAGCATTTTGGGGTACAGAGGACTATTTGAACCCTTTTTATTACATTTTGCTGGGAAGACACAGTAATATCAGCCTGTTAGGCCTTGCCTTTAGCAAGGTTTAATAGACTTCTGTACATGGCAATTGTGGCAATGGGTGCCCTACAGGCATAGGTGAGGTCCCAGTCTGCCATGATAACTCATCAAGAACCTGTGATCAAGTCAAGTGGAAGCAAAAGAGCAACAGAGGGAGCCCTATTGACTGTGGCATCTTAGAGATTAAACAGATGGGATCAGAGTTATCTTCAATTATGACTGTTGCAGACGGGTGTTAGCTGTTTAACACCGCATGCTGTGTATGGAGTGGGCTCAGCTCTATAATCATCACTACGACTTTACACATATATGTATGTTATTGTCATTAACTGGTTAAACGGATTAAATGGATTTTCCTTGACAACATTAACGAAATAGCAAAGCACAAGACATGCTGTGATACTTATATCCTACCTGTTACAACTTAACTCTAAGCAATAATCTCAGGTACTGTGAAGAGGGTGAGAAGGCTAATACGTGTGAAATAAGTACATTGGCCCATATATATATGTGTACATTGGCCCTCTCTCTCTCCCTCCCCACCACTCCCCGCTGCAACCCCCCACTCACCCACGGCGCCCCCCGAATCTTTTCGCCCGAGTACGGAAGTACTCGAAAATTGTGGCGCTCGGGTGAAAAAGGGGCGTGGCCGAGTACACTCGCTCATCTCTAGTGACCACTACTGGTGGAGATCAGCTGCTTGGGATCCTTACCGATTAACTGATCATCCAGCCCGCTGTCAGTGCAGCCGTCCAGACATTGTCATCGGTGGTCAGGAGAAAAGTATACTAGTTGGCGTCATTCTCATTGAAATCAATGGGAGCAGCACGCTTCTATTACACTTCCTACTCTTCATTACAGTCATGAGGAGCAGCCAGTATAATAGGCAACTGCGCTCTAATTGATGTAGATGGGAGTGAAGCCAACACTTATATTTCCTCCCCTGACCACTAATGACGACGTCTAGTCTGCTGTGAGACGGACAATCAGTAGGGATCCAGAGTGGTGGATCCCTGCCAATCAACTACGGTAGTGATAACCTCTCCAGAGGTCATCACTCACAATGGCCTGGAATACCCCTTTAAACCAAGATCACCACACTTTTATGTCATGAGACATTAGAATAATTTGCTAATTTGTTGCAAAGCTTACTCCAAAATGACACAAATTGGATACATGGGGAATATCTTCTGGTTTATATTATTTCCTATAAGTTGTTCTTTCTTATCACAGAGATCTCCTTTATTGGAATCACTGTTCTGTATTTTTACTGATACTTCCCACAAGGTTAAATGGTTAATAAAACTTTTTTTTAAAGAATTTTAAAGGACAAAGCTCAGTAACCGGGAACCTGCATCTGAATAAACAGGTCTAATATCCATTGACTAGTCATTGCCCTGTTCGCATTCATTCTTCTGCAGACCCAGCACACTTTCACGCTGCAGAGGAAACCTGAATACAACCTTGTGCAACGCTTTAAGTCGGGGAAGGCAATTACTATTATTACCTTCTCACTCACTTCTCTGGAATTAGCTAATTTTGTTTTTTTCCACCAGCAGTTTGTGAATGCCTGAGTGTATTGGCTGATTTTGGACACTTAAAAGATGTGTTTCCTTCTTTAAAATAAGAACTTGTAACTATGACAAATATTTATTCAGTGTCCTCATAGCATGTAAGATAATTGAATGTATATTATTACAGTTTCCCGTCTTTGGTAAATATAGGTTGGGGCTGACGGCGTTTCATCTACTACGTGTGGATTAACCGTATTTTCTTCAATATGATTTAGTTTGTTCTGGACTATGTTATTATTAGAGTTTATTTACACATACAGATTTTTTTTTGTCACAATTTGTACAAAATTGCAGCAAAAGAAAAAAGACTTATGCAAACAAGGAGTTTTTAAAAACACATATTTTAGGAGGTACTGTGCATTATCAGTAGTGTGGAGCGAGCCAGTAGAACCAGAATCAAATTTCAGGTTGAACAAGCTTTTAGCAAAGGTCCACCCAAAACAGGGTTCTACTGGTTCAGTTTAGCTCTGCTAAACTTTCTCCCCCTTCTCTCCACCTCTCCGCCCCTTGCTGTCGGTCGGCAACAGGAAGGGGCAGGACGGGGCAGGAACTAGTGTGTTAAACACCCGCCCCCTCTCTGCCCCTTGCCATCTGCCAGCAAGGGGAGTGTGCTAATCTCCTGCCCTGCCCTGCCCTGCCTCATCCCTTTGCCAGCAGATGGCAAGGGGCGGAGAGGGGGAGGGAAGGGGTAGGGAGTTTAGCGGAGCCACTGCTAAACTCCTTTCCATCTCCCTCTGCCGGCAGCTATCATAGGCTCCCATAAGAGATTGCCGCAATAAAATGATCGTGTGAATAAAGCCTAACAGCCATAAAAGCTCTGTATGACATTTGCCTAGACAGTGTTATACTCCGGTTTTAGGCGTTTGGGTAAACTTCCAGTTCGTTTCGAACTTACTCGGATTGAACTGAACTTTTGCAAAAGTATGGCACATCACCAGAGCTGAACTTTTCAAGTTTGTTCACTCATCACTAATTATTATCTATACAGTATGTCTTATCTGTTGAAGCTTTCAGCCAGTTTCATTGTATATGAAAAATATGCTTCCGAATGTAGATTTGCTGAGCAAATGCATCATCAAGCTCATCCCTTCAGGTAATCTCGAAATCTTCAAATATCTTGTTGCTGGCTATGCCGGCTCAGTAACAACCAGCAAGCACAACACTTCCTTATAGCATGAGCCCACAAGCACTTTTCATCTTGTCTGTCAAAACCTTGCTACGTCACCTACTAATGGACACCCAACGTACCTACATGAGGTCTGGAATAAAGCACAGTTTACACCAATGTAGAGGTTCTCCTCAATGATTCTTCTTGGCCAGTGAAAAGAACCAGGATAGATTAGGGGAATTTACATCATGCAATTCGTCTTGGCACTGCCATCTGGCCGATGGAGATCTTGGAGAAGGGGAAAGTCTACTTAGAGTTCATTAGTGTATGAGGAGAACTTACTTCCAAACCCATGGATAGTACTTCAGGGAGACCTTTTGTTTATACTTTCCAACACTGTTCCATTAACCATACCACAAGGAGACATGTCTTATGTGTATTTGCATAAAGTTCATATAACCACAATGGTCCAGTCCAAAGTACAGCACTTGGCTTGACTTCACATGTATCATCTTCAATAAATCGCAGACACCATACATACTTCTGATAGCTTTATCGCATTATCTATAAATATTAATCCAGGATTGTGTGTCCCCGTACCATGTACATATAGTTCATGTCATCCTCAAATTACAGGCCAATGCAGCAAAGCACAAGCATAAAGTTGGCATTTATATGAACTATTGGAGCAATTTCCTATTGGCACAGAGTGGGGCCTAAAAATTCAACCCTTAAGGCCCCCTTTACACGAGCGCATGCGTATTTGCAGAATGAACTATGCTTTTTTTTACATACGCATCAGCATATTTTACTGTACTCTTTGCACCTACAAGACATGTTCATTTGCACTCGACAAACAAAGACCACCAATTGAAATGGCTGATTAGTTGAATGAGTTCCAGATGTGCTCTTTTTCTTTTGCAATTATGTAGTGTTTCACGCATCTCCTAGCATATTTTGCGCAATTTGCACATCTCTTATTGACTTATATAGGAATTTTGGGTGCGAAAATGTGCAGTAAAATAAAGCATGCTGCAGGTTTTCTTTTTTTGCACAACCGAAATGCGCGGGAAAATACGCGGATATGAATGAACCTCTTTAAATCAACGGTTTCTATTATCTGTCTATTGTGTGTGCAAAATATGCACGCACAAATACGTCCGTGTGTAGGGGGCCTAAGACTGGTTTCAGGTAAGCGTGTTTAAATACGTCCATAATAAGGATCCACATTACGGACATGTTATAGATAGAGATGAGCGAGTATACTCGCTAAGGCACATTACTCGAGCGAGTAGTGCCTTAGCCGAGTATCTCCCCGCTCGTCTCTAAAGATTCGGGGGCTGGTGCAGGTGACAGGTGAGTTGTGGGGGGGAGAGAGGGAGAGAGAGATCTCCCCTCCGTTCCTCCCCGCTCTCCCTGCCGCTCCCCAAATCTTTAGAGACGAGCGGGGAGATACTCGGCTAAGGCACTACTCGCTCGCGTAATGTGCCTTAGCGAGTATACTCGCTCATCTCTAGTTATAGATGACTTTACAATCTTACATCCTCAGTATTTGCCTCCGTATTACTTTTATTTTCTACTGGTCAAATACTGATCCCTACTTGCCTAATAGAAAATAATACCAATACGGAGGCAGAAATGCAAAAATTAGGTCAAGCTGTGTTTTTAAAAAGCAGCCGTAAAAAATTTGCCCATGTGAATAGATTTATATCAACTTTGTATTACGGTCCCCAAAGTACGGACCAAATGCAAAGCTAAAATGCACTTGCCTGAAACCAGTTTTCAAATATTGGTGGGCATACATTAGAGTAGTCATCAAATGTTGGTGGGCATACATTGGAGTAGTCATCAAATGTTGGTAGGCATACATTGGAGTAGTCATCAAATGTTGGTGGGCATACATTGAAGTAGTCATCAAATCTTGGTAGGCATGCATTGGAGTAGTCATCAAATGTTGGTAGGCATACATTGGAGTAGTCATCAAATGTTGGTAGGCATACATTTACAGGATGAACCCAGAAAAGATAAGGTTTTAGTTGGCTTTGTAAACCCTTGTTTTATAAATGAATGCCATGCCTGTGAAGCTGATGAATGTCATAGTAGGTCAATAGTCGAAAACATGCAGAACTAAAAAGAAACCGGTCTCTTACCATCCTTCGTCTAACACCCCGTCATCACATCAGATTTAAATATGACTTGTGTTTCAAACTTGCACATAATATTTGCCTGGACTGATGACATATTCGGATGTTTCCATAACATCAGCCACCATTTACAGTACATTTATGTTACATGATCATTCATTCTCTCCCTTCTGAAAACCCTCAGGAAATGTTTCCATTGCTCTTGTTAAACTGGATATCTGTAGACTACAATTCCTTTCTCACCTGGACCAAGGTTTATAATGAATCTTCCACTGCAGCTGCAGCCTCACAAAATTATATAGTTGCCAGCTCAGTTCCACATGGAACTACGGACTGATCAAAGCAATATTTATAGGAAGAGGTGTGACGTCAGGCTGGTGTTAGGCGAAGTAAATGACTTAAACTGAGGTCTAAAACTGCTTATTTACTTTACTGGCAAAATACGAAACTTTTTTTCTTTAATTTCATTCAATTTAACCAAAAACTAAATGATAGCGCAATGACATTGTGAGAATCCCACAAAACAAGCAGCCGGTCCTAGTTTATGCCTGTTTGCTAAATTTATATAGTGTATGTAAGCCGCACAGATTGAACCCAAACTTCATGTTTATGGTACAATTACACAGCCATGTGTTACTTGTTGTAGTCCATAACTAATTTAATCTACAATCTAAATCACATTTGCATAATCCAATGCGAATGAATCAGAAGTCACTCTGTATATAGCTGAAAAATCGAAAAAACTCAAGATACAGCTGTGTGAGCCATGTTGGCACAGTAGATTTTTGACTCTGAATCCAACTGGAATTGTTATGGATTCTGCATCAAATTTTTGATATGGATTCTGTATGGAACCTTCGATTGATTTTTCATATGCAGATTAGCCCCACTGAATGAGAATAATACATGTACAGACTCACATATGCAAATCTATGGCAGAATTCTGCTCTTGAATGCATAGATTTCTGCAACAGTTTCCATTGAAATCTGTGTCTGATGCGGATTTCTTTGTGCAAACATACCCTAAGGTATCCATGTTGTACAGATCTGTAGTTCAGCGCTAGTGAGGAATGAACTTTTGAAAAGTTTAGTTTGGCTTGTTTGCCAAACTTTTGCCAAAAACTTGGTTCATGCCAAAGTAATTCAAACTGAACCAAAAGTTTATCAAAACCCATAAAACTGGTCTGCAACTGGTCAAGCAATAAAAGCCCTGTATAATAATCTAAGAGTATTATACAGGGCTCTTAGATAGTTTTATACACCAGTGCTCAGGACTAATGTTAAGCAGACCAAAGCAGCAGAACTCTGTTTTAGGTAGAACTTTGCTTGGTTCGGATTGTGCGAAACCAAACGTTTAGCAAGGTTTGACCCGAAACACGGTTCTACTGGTTCGGTTCCCTCAACACTGATTATCATCCAATGAAATCTATGGCCCCATGCAGCTCCTCCTTATGAATATGATGTTTTATTACATGGCTTATTGTAGAGATATTCTAGGGAAAAGGTACAGTGCATTTCGGAGGAACCATATGGTGGCATAGAGAGTGCCTACATCTCCATGATGCAACATTTGCATCAGGTCTAAATGACGAATCATATGTGTCTGTTCATCAGTTGGCCAAACTAATGTCTATCAAGCTATAATATGTTCAAGGATAATAGTTGTCTGATTATGGTCTTCTGCTGTCTGATTATGGTCTTCTGCTGTACTGGACCTCTCCTCTAAATCCTGTTCTATAGTTACTAGATGGCAACATTCATAATTATATGAAATAAGTTGTATATAAGCAAGAAACAAAATAATAGTCAAACGGAAACCAGAAAGGTCCAAAGTAGTCTTTTGGGTCAAAACCATACATTAATTTCGAGAATCACAGATTTTCTTCTATTGACCAATATGCTGAATCATCTTTATGGTGAGGTGCCAGAACACTGACATACCAACTCTTGGAGTACCAGAATTACGACAGAGACAATATTGGTTGTAGCACAATGGTTGACAAATCCATTAGGTCTGAGAACAATGACAGACTGAGAATGACACAAATTCATTGCCACCACTGTTTTATTATAAATTCACTTCATTATTTCGTACAAACACAAAGTATCATGTGCTTTTCATCACTGGCGACATACATACAAGCAATCACCATTTACAGGCAGACAATTAAATTATACTGAGCTTTTGCAAATTAATATCAGAGGAAAAATTGCATAATCAGTGTGATTATCCTACATTATAATAGTATTAAGGATATTTTTACCCGAAAAATTTGATTCCGAAGTGAAAATTTAGTATTCTGTAAAGCAAGAATCCTCAATTGCTTTTGTTGGATGAGCTTGTTGAAAGGAGATACATGCACTAATACATTATCATATAATAAGGGATCAACATAGCCGCCTCAACAGGTCTTTTTAAAAGAACAATGGTTTGGGTTTGTGCCAACCGCATTCCATGGGCACATTAAAAAGCAAGAGATCCTGAACAATGCCTGTTCAGTTCTGCAGTGGGTGGTCGTCATCTTCTAATTTGCAGATGTTTGCTATTAAAATGTACCCAGCAAATGGAACTGCACTGGTACATCCCTCTAGCTGTCACAAAATAGCTGTGCCAATCATAAAAACACAATCTTCCTGGGATAAAGTGCCTTAGTGAGCTTAGGACAAGAGTCACAGTTACATGGCCATATGGCAGCATGACTATACAGACCACCCAATTTATTGATGACACGATGATGACTGTCAAGGAAACAATGGGCACTTGTTGTTGTTTGCTGGGACTCCGATCTTTGACTTCAATATGATTCAGTAGTACAATAATCTGGTGTATACTGATACTTGGGTGAACTTGTCTCAAAAATGCTGTATTACTATATAGACGCTGAGGTTCAACCAGATTCAGCTTTCAGGGAACTCTGGATAATTCTTTGTATAGAATCCAGCCAAATTACGAACCCCCAACATTTATATATAGCATCAAATTATAAATATATATATATATATATATATATATATATATATATATATATATATATATATATATTAATGATACATATCTATTTAGTAACGATATATATCTACAAGTCATATATACCTACAAGTCATCTTTGTATAGAATCCAGCCAAATTATGAACCCCCAACATTTATATATAGCATCAAATTATAAATGTATATATATATATATATATATATATATATATATATCAATGATACATATCTATTTAATAATGATATATATCTACAAGTCATATATATCCACAAGTCCTCTTTGTATAGAATCCAGCCAAATTATGAACCCCCAACATGTATATATAGCATCAAATATATATATTTTTATATATATATATATATATATATATCAATGATACATATCTATTTATCAACGATATATATCTACAAGTCATATATGTTCTGTGTAAAATGTAGTACACTAACAAAATAGTCACAATTATTCACAAAATTATAGTAGACCGTTTCTATTAATTCTTTTTTAGAATTATTTATGCATATTATTACTGTATTTTTTGGCCAAAAGAAAGTGAACATGATTTTATCTAAAAATCTGTAGAGATGCATGTCCTTATCGAGGTCCGGTCATCTCTCCTAACATGTATTTTAGTCAATACTTGCATGAAACATCAATTCTAGAGCATCTTTTCTTATAACACTAAATTGTGCCGTTCCTCTATTATTCCTCCTAAAAATTTTAAGGGAACCTGTTATCAACTATAGGCACCATAAACTAAGTTGTAGTGCTTATAGTTTAGGGGATGTGGAGTAGAGGAGCCTCTTTTCATACTCACCCAACTCACCATTCTGGTGGTGCCCCTTGGCAAAGTCAGCCCGCACACAGCAGTTTGACTCTTTTCCAAAGGCTGTGCGTGCGCACCTTGCATTCATCTCTATGGGGGTGTACACACACAGCCTTTTCGAAAAAGTCAAGTTGGCTGTGCACATGCTGATTTTGTCAGGGATAACCACAGGAATGGGGAACTGAGTGAGTATGAAAAGAGGCTCTCCAGACTCCACGTCACCCAAACCTTTAAGCACTCTAACTTCGTTTATGGTGCTTATAGCTGGTGACAGGTTCCCTTTAAAAATAAATTGACAACTGGCTGTTACCATTCCCTTTGTGAAAGGGGTGTGTCCCAACAGTCGGCACTGATTGGACACTGTCAAATTGTGTAAGGACACCCCCCCAATTGGTAATATCTAGATGTCAATTTATGCATACATTACTAGGCAGAATGGCAGAGGATCAGCACAGTGCAAAACGATAAGAAAAGATAATCCAGAATTGTTATATTCTGGGGAATATGCTTATTTACAAGCATGTCAAGAGAGCTGACAGGACCACTTTTGGCTTGTAGTGACTTTACGGCACACAATGCAGTTGTCACTTTAATTTATTCTGATCATGTTGTAGATTTTCTTAAAGGGCCTTCTGGGATTTCACATTGATGGTCTACCTTAGTAAAGGTCATTAGTCCATGAGCCAATCCCCAGAACTTCAGAAGAGCAGTAGAAGAAAATGGCTGCCTGATCCCCACAACCCCTTCATGGCAGTATCTGTCATATTGAATGTGGCTTTGCTTGGTATTGCACCTTAACCCCTCTTTGCTGTGTTTATTGAATTGGCTGAGTACCAGGCACAGACACACTTTTATGGAAGTAGCTGTGCCATGTATTGGTAATTGGTGGGGCTCTAGGGGACAAAATGTTAAACTTGATGAACATGAGTCTTTCTTCAGTTAAAGTATCTATTAAATTATAATCATACAATATTGGCTTTTCTTGAATATTGTTGAGTGAACCAAACCAGCAGAACTCTGTTTCAGCTCGAAATTTTCTAGATTTTGAGTTCGGCACAAAGCCAAACTGAGCTTTTAGCAAAATTCTACCCAAAACAGGGTTCTACTGGTTCGCTTCCCTCAACACTAGTCCTGAACATTGGCGTATAATACTGTCTAAGAGCCATAGAAGGCCTGTATAACACTCTATTATACACTAGTTTTAGGGTTTGGGTAAACTTTTGGTTTGGTGCAAACGAATTTGGACCAAATCAAACTTTTGGCCAACCAACCAATCCAAACTTTTCATAAGTTCACTCATCACTAATCCTAAACTTAAATGTAAAATCCCCAAAAACCCTGTTAACATTATTAAATCAATATCACAACTATGATATGACAGAGTGTCAAATTCATATAACGGATTCCATGTCAGTCTGGACTTGGCCTAATAGAATTTTCAGGTGGTTCAAAGGCATATGACCTTAGCAAGCCTATATAAAGGCTCTAAAAGAAGAAGAGATTATATACTTGGTAGCAGACATATAGCATAATGTGCAGTATACCATTGCTGGTTAATCAAATGAGAGATCTGTGAGTACAAGTAATCCCTGGCTATTAGAAACAAACTAACATATGAGCATTAAAGAATATGATGACTTCCAACAATATATGAGATCTCACATCCTCTGTATTATCTACGGCCGGTGTTAAACTCATTTATAAAGCAGTCGTGTGGTGCATGTAGAAGAAAAATAATTACTATCTATCCAAAAAGGGCAGACAGGAGCAAAGTCTGTACTATTAAGTCCATTTTACATAATGGATGTGATGCATCAAGTCAATTTTAACTCATTTGGCAGCAATTAGAGGAGTACATGTTTAATTGATTATTGTTAAGAGGCAGAGCAACAACTGGCTACATTATAGGAGCGGCTATCTTTATGATAAAGTTTACCGAGATGATATCACAATAGCTTTACAAGTTACTAAAGTGCTGACTGAAAGAAAAGACTAATCACTAGAGATGAGCGAGCATTGCCCTTAGCGAGTACCTGCCCGCTCGAGAGAAAAGGTTCGGGTGCCGGCGCGGGGGAGCGTTGAGTTGGGGCAGTCAGCAGGGGGGATCGGGGGGGGGGGGAGAGAGGGAGAGAGAGATCTCCCCTCCGTTCCTCCCCGCTCTCCTCCGCAGCTCCCTGCCCGCCACCGGCAGCCGAACCTTTTGTCTCGAGCGGGCAGGTACTCGCTAAGGGCAATGCTCGCTCATCACTACTAATCACCAATAGATTACAATGCCGCTACTTTCAACCAAGCTTATATGCAAAGCCTTGCTTCAGATGTGCATTTTTTAGCTCCATATTTGCTCCGTTTTTTGGGGAGCTCATATAAGACTATGTATCTACTCACATGGCCATATGTTTCACAGGTGTTTCTTTTAAAAACACAACATGATGTATTGGAGGCAAAACTACGGATCTGGATTACGGATGTATTTAAATATGCCCATCTGCAACTGGCCAAACACACGTGCGTACTCCACACACACACACACGAATACATACACACGCGTGCATGGTCACATATGTACACAGATGTGTTAAGGCCTCATGTCCACGGGCAAAAGAAGAATTAAAATCCGCAGCAGATTTTAACTCTTCTGCCCGCAGATCCGCACCCCATAGGGATGCATTGACCTCCCGCGGGTAGATAAATACCCGCGGATGGTCAATAAAAGTGATTTTTTTTAAAATGGAGCATGAAAAAATCTGGACCATGCTCCATTTTCGTGCGGGTCTCCCGCGGGGACGGCTCCCGAGGGCTTCTATTAAAGCCTATGGAAGCCGTCCGGATCCGCGGGAGACAAAAATGGGAATTTACTCACCCGCTCCGGATCTTTCCTTCGCCGCGGCTCCATCTTCTCTCCGTCACGGCCGGATCTTTTTTCTTCGGGCGGGGCACGCAACCATTGCAAAAGTTACCTGTGCAATACCCAGAGATTAGAACCCATTGATGCCAGTGGGTTCGTTCTAATGAGCGTGTTTTGCGCGTGCATTTCGTGCGTGTGCAAAAAATATAGGTCCTGCTCTATATGTCTGTGCAATTCAGTGAAAAGAAGAACACCTCTGGACCTCATTACTTAGGAACATAGTATGTTAGGCTGCAAAAAGAGAAATTTCCATCCGGTTCAGCCTATTTTCGCCCCCGCCACCACCCCCAGAGGAAGGCAAAAAATAAATAGGTTTTTTATCCATGGAAGGGGTGTGTAACACGTGAACTGGCCCTGCATGCGCAAAAAGTGCAATACCATGTGCAGACACGCGTGCAAATCAAGCTCGTTCATAGCACATTTGTGCATATGCCCATCTGAAACCATATATATATATATATATATATACAGTATATATATATATATATATATATATATATGCAATTTTGATAAATTTAGCATACTTTTCTCCGTTTTCACCATCGCTGTAAAGTATCTCTCACTGACTTTTCTTTGAACTAAGGTGGAAGAATAAACGTACGTATAACTTGGCATATCAATCACTTATTGGTTTATACATGCCAATATATATTTTCTTACAGACCTCTTGCCCCACTTACAGAGATCAGGCGAAACACAATTCTACTTTACGTCTTGACGTACTGCTGAGCCCTAAATTAACGTTATTTATGGTGCACGGACTTTGCCAATTCCTCGGTGTAGAGTTTGTTGAGGGTCTCTCTATGATGCCCGCCACGACGAGTCCATGTCATTCATACCATTGCCAGATCCAGGCTACAATAGGCGTATATATCTCTGTCCCCCGCTGCATTAACTACAGAGAACCTTTTCATTATGAAGATAGTGATTATTTATAAGACGCTTATTATTTATTCTCTAGAGGTGTAATCTGCACTTTCTAAATAAAGGGACTCTGTAGAGTAAATGACACACACAAATAATCCCACAAGTCTGTGAAGTTCAAACGAATAGTACCCAACACAAATGTCTCATTTAACCCTTTTGACATTGCATCGCAAAAAAACAAAAAACATGAAAACTGCAATACTACACTGCAATCTAAAAATTGTGTATATGTCATAATGCCTTGGGAATGATTGTGTTAAACATTGTCAAGATGCGCTGATATTCCTAAATTATAGGTGGGGACACAAGGGTTATGACCCATAATAACTATATAACAGATACCCTCTGACACCCTTTACCCGATAATAAACAAGTCAACTACTCAAGCAGCAATATCCTTCCATATTGCAAAACTGTCATCCAGCCTTTAATGGTTCTACGCCCTCATTTATATGAGGCCATTATTTATTACCCCATACAGAATTACTTTGCATCACCTGCACCAAGAAGAGCCGCGATAGCTTAGATTTAAAGGAGCAACATTATGTCATAGCAGAGCTTACAGCCATGAAGACAGGCCCTGCGAAGAATATAGCAGGCAGACTACGGACGATGGAATTATGAATGCAAACAGCTTTATTGCCATTTCTTACTTTAATTCGAGGCCCTTTGGGTAAAGATTGAACTCCAAGTTCAGTTCAATCATAGCTGCTACAAGGCAATGGCTCAACAATTGCTTACTTGGCCGATGACATAAAATTGAGCAAAGTTGTCCAACTTCACATTCTTACCCAAGCCAAACTTTGCTAACCAGTGTTGAAGATCCTAAGCAGTACAAGGCTTTACCTACAAGCAACAATTACGTAACTTGCGACAGCAGCACATGTGGATTCTATTTGCTTGCATTTTTAGAGAAATAGTTTTCTTTTCTCCTTAGGAACACATTTTGAATAGAGAATTGCATAATATCCTCCATGGATCATTGTAAAATATCCAAGGATGCCCCACCTGATAACATTATTTTTATTTCATTAGGTTGTATGCAGATGACCGCATTGTGAGTCTTGGGCACAACTCGCATTGGACAGCATACAGACACCCGTCGGTGTGCTTTTTGGACAGCGCACATTTCATGTTCTATTTTTATTCATTATATGGACAAGAATAGGACACGCACCAATTTATTTTACACGAGCCATCAGTCTGTATGCAAAATCGCTCACAAGTATAGCCTCATAGCCTATAATGGGTCCATGTGCAGTCCATAAAATACTCGAATAGCACGCAAACAAAAAATACACACGTGTGAATAAACTCTTAATTCTATATATAGTATTAAATCACTATAAGGACTGTCTCACTATGACTTCTTCACATATGTCCTGTATGGGTATTTGGACATCTAGAAGCTGGTCGTCCACATGGGTAGAAGCCAATCAACTGCTATTAGCTACATTGTTGCTAAGTATAACTTTTCATATACATTAGATAAATATTGTCCAGATATCATGATTTATACAAGATTGGAGAATTGTCTAGTGTATAAGAAGATCTCCTGACTCTTTCCCAATGGTAGGTGCTGTAGGAAAGAAGGATTGAGAAGACAGCATTAAAAAAACATCTTCTTTGTCTAGCTAACTGCATAGCTGAACAGGGATCTCCAACTGTGCCTGCACTGTTATCTCTAGTGCAGCACAGCGGCTTTCATAATTCAATATATTAGTAATATTTCTGCCTTATGTTTTATTACATTTAAATATACATTGTTACCATAGCGTGCTTTTCTGACATCTTTTATGCATATCGCTCCTGCCGCTGCACTTTGAAAAGAAAGAACCCATCCTGTGCTACAGACAGCTTCTCCTCTTCATAGCATGCCCATTCCCCTTCAGACCCAATGCACTGTCAGGGTCTTAGTGCATTGGGTTATGGCATACAGTTTGTTACAGCATGTCACAACTCAATGCACTGAGACCCTGACAGTGCATTGGGTCTGGAGGGGAATGGGCACACTATGAACGGGAGAAGCTGTCTGTAGCTCAATGTAGCTTCTTCTCTTCAAAGTGCTGGGGGATGGCAGCAGCAATATATAAAAAAGGATGTCAGGATAGGGCACTATGGGGTAATGTATATATAACTGTAATAAAGCATAAGGCGGGAATTTTATTGTAATACTGTGCTATGAAAGCTACTGTGCCTCAGTGGTGTAGGAAGGGGGGTGCGGCAGGTACGGGTCAACCCTGGTGCTATCACTGGCAGGGGTGACAAAAAAAATGCCTGCACCGGTACCGCCCGAACTTGCTACGCCATTGCTGTGGCTGCACTAACGATAACAGTGCAAGCACAGTTAGTTAGCTGACCTATGCAGTTAGTTAGCTGAAGACAGATTTCTTTGCACCATCTTCTCCTAGCTGCATAGCTGAAGGGGGGTTTTCTATGAAAAATGTGCAGAACAAGCTGATAAATCATATAGCAAAAATACTAATAATCACCTATTCTATACATTTTCAAGAAAAAAAAATAAAGTACAGCATCTCTTTTAATTAAAGAGCAGCGCTCTTTGACGTTTAGAATTAAAGAGACAGTGCACTTCAATTCTCTTCATGGTAAGATTTACATTTTCTGTTTCAGCAAACTTTTTCTATTACAATGTCATGTCCACTTAGTATTCCCTCGCTCACTCAGTACTCGTAAAACAGAACATGAAGGAAAACATGGATGGACGCTGGAGCGAATATGTTGCCTGGTAGATTTCAAAGTTACTTAAAGACAGACTACGCAGTTAGAAAGACAGAGCTGTTAACGTGTTGACAAGTGACAAGACTACTCTGAATTACAGATTCCCTGCTGAGTCTCATTGTCCTACAGGGGGAAAGCAGCATGAGCTCCGGCTTACGGACTTGGGTTATCCCCGAAGAGCTAGAGCTATAAAAACAGAAGCTGCTTTATTTAACACCTCACTAAAAATCACCAACCCTCCTCTGCTGACAAACCGACTTAAAAATCCATCACTGATCTCTACGGTCAACTATGAGTTAAACGTGAAGAGTCAGCAAATGTGCCGTTACCGATATAATGTATATTTCATGGGAGTAGCCCAGTCATTGGCTTAATGCAAACATCATATCCAGCACTCTGCTCCTTTGGTAACTAAATATGTAGTTTTGTTAATAACAGACCGGGATATGAAGCAAACCTCAGAAAAAAGACACCGGCACTTTCTAAAGCAGCATTAAAGGAGGCTATTTTCAACCTTTTAACAGAATTTGAAGTATAGAAGCTGGAGACAGATAATCACCGCTTGGCCCACCTACGATGTTTGCCCACTTTTGCATGTCGAGGGAAGTATATATTCAGTATGTGGGCCACAAAAATATATTATTGGGAGGATCTGTAGAAAAGGGGGGAGCAGAGAAGGCAGCCTGTTATTGTCTATATATATATATCTATATATCTATATATATACATATATATATATATGGTATATATATACAGTGGGTGTATATATACACAGTATATAAATATATATATAAATATATATATATATATATATATATTCTCCACGTTTGCGAGTTTGTATCACGCCATAGAAAAATTAGATTGTGAAGACCCAATAGGGGGAGAATCTCCCCGGCTCCCGAATACGTTGGAGGAAGTCGTTATCAATATCCAGCAACAGATTCCTTTGTTGATGCCCATTTTTATTTTTTACGGTGAGGTATTAGACTAAAGATAGTTTCACACGGGCGATCGCGATTTTGCCACAAGAAAATCGTGCCTTTGTTCTTGCGATTTTTGGGCGTCAGCGATGCTTTTTTTTAGAATAATCTCAAATCGCATTGCCGCTGCCCACGGTTAAATTGCGCGATAAAAATGCGCAATTTTTTATTGTGAAAGTCAATAGGACTCTCTAATGTTAAAATCGCATCGCAATGCAAGTTTGTTGCGCTGCGATGCAATAAAAAGGAGGCTCCATACGGAAACATGGGAGATAGAAAATCGCATATCGCAGAAAGACAGAGCATACCGTGATTTTTTGTTCTTTCAACATCGCATCAGTGAAAACATCGCAGATGGAAAGGAAAGCATTGTAAGTCATGAGATTCATAAATCTGCTTTTTTACTGACAAACGCAGCAAGCGAAAATCGCGCGATTCCAGTGCAAAACAACCCTGAGGGGGCACTTGCACAGACGTATTTTCTGACTGAATATAGACAGAACATGGAAGTAAATTGGTGTCTTCAGACTTTCCTTTTTTTATACGCGCTGATGTCGCACATAAAAAAAAAATTGCAGTGTGTGCTTATTTGGTCCATACCAAAATTGCCCATGAAAGCCTATGGAGGTTTTAAAAATTGCATCAAACATGGATGTTACACGCATGTGCACGGCGATTTTTAGGCATGTTTCCATGATACAGTAAAAACGAGCAAAAAAAAAATGACATCAATTGGATTTTCTTTCATTTTGTGCCTGTGATAAAAAACGGATGACACACAGATGGCACATGGATGTAAAAAAACGCACATACGCAACGAACGCTTGCAAAACACATAAGTACACGTGTAGTGGAATTGGTCCACTTTTCATAGACTAAAACTGCATCTACCCGTATGAATGCGCCCTGAGGCCTTGTGCGTATAAGCTCATTGCATCCCTATATGCAGCTGTAGTACATCCCCTATACACCTTTACGCACCCTACTGCACTGCCACATTCTTTCAGATTTTATGCAAAGACATACAGAGGATTTCATATAGAATCCAACCCAAAAAAAATTGATCGCTGTATTATAGATTTATCGTTCTGTAATTAGCATACCTGAGACATCACATGATCGCAGCCATCACATGACACTTGTCCGGGTGAAATGCCGTAAAATACTTTGGGGCATCATTCAGTGGGTGCAATAGCATCAGCTGAAGCCCGTTATTGGGAGCCTTTCACAGATGCTTTTTATTAAAGGGTCCGCCTCATGCTAGATCCTTAGGGCTTCTGCAGACGGGCATTTCTGGGCACGTTTTTTGTGCGCAGGAAATCGATCGCTCAAAACGCAGAGAATAGATCCTACTCAATGGGTTCCCTCGCATTATGCGTTTTTGCACACAAAATTCGCGTGCACGAAAATATATGTGACACGCTCTATTTTTGTACGCATTTGCCACCAAAGCCACCATAGGAGTCAGTGGGGGGGTGCAAATGCGCACCCGATCTGCACGAAATCACGCACTGAACTGCGCAATTTTGCAGGAAAATCAATGACACCGGGGACTAAGTAGGGAGACATGTGCAATAGTTAGCTGATGCCAGATTTGGGCTCCTGAATTCTAACTCTTTCTATGCTGATGTTGGCATGTAAGGCAAAAAAGAGAGAAGGGGAACAGAGAAAATGTGCAAGGTACAAGATATACATAGAAAAAATGTGCCCCCTCTATATTAGACTCCACCAATATGTAGGTTCAAAACATAATAGAGGTATAATGATAAATATTAAAATATAACTTGTAATAAACTACATGACAATAGAAGATCCACAGAGAAAGGGACAAAATGACAACGGTCAAAAACCACCAAATTGTTGCAGTCACAACTACAGACATGCATAGTAAATCAACTCTATGATCTACATTGTCTGTAGGTTGTGCTGCCATGCACAGGATGAAGCATCCTGGGATCTTCTTTGACCTGTCCCCTTATTATCATGCCCGCTGGCACTTGTATACGTGGATCTTCTACTTTAATGTCGTTTATTAAAAGTTCTGGTTTAATATTTATCATTATACCTCTACCCAGCTTAGAAAAATGTGCATCCACAAATTATTATATATGTGAATGCTTTTGGGGAAACGGTTCATATTACATGTATTGTCTGCAAAAGGTTTAGATGTGATGAGCCATTGAGGCGCATTATAGCGATAGTTACGTTGGATCTTCTATCCTCCCATTAAGATAGAGGAAAGCCGAAAAGCAAAAAATGGATACAATGTACCAATAATGTAAATGGATCTACAGTGACCTGATGGGAATCTTTTACCGCACTCACATGATAGTATTTATAAAGTGCTCACTCAATGTTGACTATTGGCAGGGCACCACCAACCGCCCCCCCCCCCCCCCCACACACACACACACACAACCCACCTCGCCCCCCCACCCCCCATCCACAGGAAAAGAAAAACAGCTTCTCTCAATTTTTGATCTCTTGTGTGTCTATCACAAGTCACTCATTCACAACTAAAAGACTGTGCTATATGACTACACATGGCCTGTGAGATCCAAGCATCCAAACGCCAACTTTTAGAAAACCACCTTTTTACAGGAATGTATTTAAGCATATTGTACAATAAAAGAACAGAGAGAAACATATACAATCAAGAAGTAGCAAAGGGATACAAGAGTATCGATAAAAGAGAAGAAAGGGATGTCATGTTGTCATAGACTTGATGTAGCATATTAAAGCTATTCATATATACCTTCGGAGTACAACAGCCTTTATTGACTTTATAGAAATCAAAGGAACATCCATGACACCCAACTGGGGAACCAAGAAAGGGAGAAGAAAAACAAAACTTCCCCAGACAGTGTGGCTGCTAAACAAAGTCAGGACCAAAAGCCCCATAAAATGGGGGCACCAGCATATCTGAACGGAGCTGACTAATTAGTCAGATGCACCCAGTACAGTATTAGGAAAGTCTACCCAACGGCCCCATACCTTATCAAATTTAGCAAGACAGCCACAGGCCATATACGTCAATTTGTATACAAGCACTGCATTGCTAGTTTCACGTATCGAGGCATTTCTGGTCGGTCTCTTAGGATGTCACCAATTAATCAGTATTACTTTTTAGCATAGAAGAACAGTAGTTTATACGGAGTACTGTAATGTCATCCAAAGAGACACCTTCGGTATGCAAAATCCTTGGTGCTCCCAGACGGGACTCCAGGTACTTGAGGACATCACTCCAGCAGTCCTGCAGAACGCTGCTCTCCCAGAACATATGCATAATGGGAAACCATATTTACCATTAAAATGTATTTAATGATGTAACAAATGTTAACCTGGCATTTAATGTGTTATGATTACTGCAGTGTACTGCAATTCGACTAATCCAGTTATCACTATTCGCCAGTTGTATGAACGATTGCTACATCTGTATATGATAAATTGGGTTGCCTGGTTTTAGGAAGCACTCTATTAGGGCATTCTGAGGGCTCCCTCGTTTGGCAGCTTAATATCCAGTAACAGCGTTCAGCTACAAAACCATGCCTTTCCTGGAAGGCCCCCAAATTGCTTGAAGTCCCAGCAGTGGGACACCCTGTGATCAGTGTGTCAACAGGTGACACTTATACAAATAAGGATTGTCCAAAGCCAACAAGTCGTTTAATGTGCAGAATATATTTGGTTAGTTGCTTGACTGGTAAGGTAATCTCTTATATATTGACATTTCTATAATCTTGCAATAAACCCTAAGCAACAACTGAAAGGAGTCAGATAATTCACAATTACATTACAGCCATAGAAAAATGACTACATTTACTTGTATGGGTAGAGAATCCTTAGGAAGGCCAACATAAAATCTTAACCTATCATTAGATTTGTATAATGGTGCTCAGCCTGCTGCTGGAAGCCTTGTGAGGGTCCAGAAGACCTTGATAGATAATCAGACTTTTTGGACCAGTGGGTGGTGGATTAAAGGGATTTTACTGTATTAATTAGAAAGACCTGATAATAAACACACAGGGTTACTGGGGAAAGTCAATTAAAGATGATAGATGTCTATTTATGGTAGACTATGGGCAGGTACATACGGTATACATCGGTTGTGTACAGCCACTTGTTCTATGGCTGAGCCGGAACAACTGTTGACATTTTTGATCCTTTTACACACCATTCCCACCACCGTAGCCGTGTTTTTTGCCTGGTACATGGAGACATCTAACATAACAACTGATGTCGGGAAGCTATGAACAATCACATAGAAAACTCCGGTTTTCCTTCCGCGTTTCACTGCCATGCCACAGGAAAAAAACTGATGCCCAAACATATGGGAACCTGGCCACAGAGCTTTGAGCAGGATTTAGATAACAGGATGCCAAATTCAACCATCGCATAATGACAATATTAAACAAGTACCAATCTGGGACTCCCAGGATCATGAGAACAGCAGACCCCAAGACCACCAGGTGAATGGAGCAGCAATGCACTACCACTCCATTCACTGTCCATGGAGATAGTTGAGTGCAGTGCTCAGTTATCTCCATCAGCTCCATAAAAGTGAATAGAGTAGCATTCACGCATGCCATTGATCTGGCAGACTGCTACATTCATCCGGTAGACTCAGGGCAAGCGAGTCCAGTGATTAGACCCCCAGGAATCAGTCATTCTGTAGATAGGTGATACATGATTTTCATAGAGTAACCCATTTCAGGTTGTTTCAGAGGACTGCACTATGTATGCTCTCAATACAGCAATGCAGTAATTTGGAATGTGGCACAAATAATTATATATCCTAGCTTCGTATACAGTCTGTTAGAAATAACCTTCAGCGTGCCTTCGTGTAAAATCTCACAGCTTCATTTGGAGTCTATTGGAAAAAAAACCTTCATTGTGCCTTTGTGTAAAATCTGAGATGCACTAGGAGTCAACACTAGGCTATGGCCATTGTATTATAGATCTGTACCACACTGCCATGTACACAAAATCAGGTTCACAGATCACACAGGCAGGGCTGTGGAGTTGGCAAACCAAACTTCCGACTCCAACTTCTCTATTTCTCCACACTCCGACTCTAATCCCAACTCTGACTCCTACATACATGGTCCATGTACAACGATGAGTAATAAATGTACTGTAGTAAAATGGTAACATCAACAGTATTATACACTAATATATCATATTTTAATTTCGAAGTAGAGCTGGAGTTACATATTTCTACACTCTGACTCAGTGCGAAATTGACTCTGACTCCACGACGCCTACTCCACTGCCCTCCTTACAAGGTAGGTGTACAAATTTGGAGGCAGTATCAAGACAGGGACTCCCTGCAGAGCCATATGTCAATGTATGTTGCCCCTGTGTGGTGCTGTATTATAGACAGATCCTTGCCTAACGTTGCATGCTTCTTTTGTCAGATGTACAGTGTATGGAGCGACATAGAAAAATCCTTCGATATGCTTCTTTACAAAATCGGAGGCCTGTTATGGTACCCTATAGACTTCTAAGGGTGCTATATAACAGTCTTGTACAACTCTGCCGAACTGTAATCCAGTCTTCGTTTTCAGAATCCCTTGTTGAAAAAGCTTTTGAGATGTCACCATATTAAGGACATTTTTACATGGGGCAACTATTTCCAAATAATCGCTCCGAAGAGCGAATTCAAACAATAGTGTAAACACGGCCACCAACTGGATGACGAGTGATAAGTCACTCCATAGTCATTATGGTCCAGCTTACCAAAATTTGTCACTGTTCGATCAAAACTAGTCTGGTGTAAAGTCACAGACATTCATAGCTGAACGACTTGAAAACAAATTCACATGAAGATCCCCTCCATGAACGATATCTCGGCAAACAACTAAGGAATAGAGATGAGCGAACGGACTCGTTTAGGGCAATTTCGCAATCGAGCACCGCTTTTTTCGAGTAACTGACTAATTGGGCGAAAAGATTCGGAGGCGCCGGGGGTGAGCGGGGGGTTGCAGAGGGAAGTGGGGGGGAGAGAGAGCTCCCCCCTTTTCCCCACTGCTACCCCCGCTCCACCACGCAGCCCCCCGGCACCCCCCGAATCTTTTCGCTTGTGTAGTCAGTTACTCGAAAAAAGTGGTGCTCGATTGTGAAATCGCCCTAAACGAGTCCGTTCGCTCATCTCTACTAAGGAGCAATCATCACTCTGTGTAAAAGCCAAGGAACACTTCAACGACTTTTCTAAGTGACTATCTGAGCAGTACTTGCCAGTGTAAAGTCACTTCTAAGCAACTGCTAATAATAATGCATCACTTCTTTGCGTTAACATGCATTTACTATCGGCAAAAAGTATTGTGCCAACCAAGGGGTCCTATGAAATGAGATCCATTTCACATTTGCAGTGCCCATGCACAGAGGCATCCAGACCGGCTCTTATGATCTGACAATTTCAGGGGCCGGTTGTTTTTTCCCACAGTTTAGGTATCCGATTTTATATGACAAAACTTTACTGCCATCAGATGAGCCGGTGCACCGCCATTACATACATTTTACATTTAACACCTGGGGCGAATCGCTCTTAATATCAAAATCCTTTTCAGGCTTTTCTTAAGAAAATACTATAAATTTCTGCGGACGACAATAATATTTCTGTTGTATGTGTGTAAATGCTGAACAAATGTTTTTATAGGAAGCAAATGTTTAACAAGTTTTACATTTTTCCAGTAGCACAAAGAAACAGAAAAGAATTCAGAGACAATTTAACTCTGTCCACCAGAAGCCACAAAGGGGGGAAAAGAAAAATCACAATATCTGCAAACGATTTCTATTTACAATACAGTGTGGGTAAAAATAAAAGAATGCAATTACTCCCCGTGGATTTACAAGTTCTAATCAACAATTTCATAAATAGGCATTTGCCGTCATCAATCATCCGCCTTTATGCTGAAATCTTATGGAGTAAATTACCAGCCGAAAGACCTTGCCAATTCAAGTAAGCGAATATTACCCAGTAGGGATATAAAGCTGTCAGCACCAAAGCACTTTTGATTTTACTAAATACTGCCTGGTTATTAGGACAATTTAACCTGTCCACTGCCAACAAGCTGCAGGAAAGCTCAGTTCCTTCATCTGCCGGGAGATTTCAGCAGCATAGGATTTGGTCAAATTAACCTCCTTCCATTTTCATATATACAATTACATAGAATGCTCGGAAAGACATATGTATAATACCGTGTGACAAAACGAGCCGGAGAGCTGTTCTTTGTCATAAGTGCGGAGAAGAACAGTTCAAAGCATTTTAAGGGGGAGGGGCTCACAAAAAGAATTGTGCTGGGAATCCCTTGTCTGAGGCCTGATTCCCATTGCATGGTAACTGATTGTATCGTTATTGTTATCCATTTAGTTTTATGATTTATGTATTTATTTGCTTAGCTATTTATTAAATGGAACAAACTGGATACATCATAGAAGTAAAAGGAAAAACGTTATTACTGTAAGTGCAATTCTACAATATATGGGCATTTCAGTGAGGGTGAGGCACATAGAGTTCCCATGGGGATGCCATATCATAGATTTATCATAAGAGGTTTGCAGAATCATAAATCTGTCGAGACTATCTAGTCTAAGTTGCCTAGTTTATGCCAAAAATTCTGCCAAATTGGCACAATTTAGGCCACATTCCACTTTTTTTTAAAAAAAGCTACACCCCTTAGTCAGATGCAATAAAAAAAGTGTCCGAAAATGTCTAAAACAGAAAGTAAATGTGGCACAAAGAATGTTTGACCGTTTTCTGATGCAACGTGTACCAGGAAGGTTTCGAAATGTCAATGGCAAATAAGCCCAATTGTATGCAGAAAGGAAAGCCCCGATATATAGCATCTAGTGGAGAATGCTCCATTTTTAAGGCAGACTCTACATAGGTTTATATGGCGGTATGCATGATCCCTGGATGCCTGTGATGTTTAACTTTCTTTGGCCAGGAGGGTGTAATACACAGCTGCCCGGGATAAGTGACGGTATAGTCAAAATGACTCAACTACAAAACTGCTGAAAGTAATACATATAAATATGATCAATTATTTCACCCACTCAAATAATCTCAAGCGGCGATATAAAATGTCGTCACGAGGAAGCATAACTTTAGTTACTTAACATGAAAATGGCGTGTCACGTGTAAATCATTTAACTCTTTATGACTACAACATCTTAACAGACAAGCAGTTCAGCAGCAGACTGTTGCACTCAGGGGTCAAGGATGTGCTTGTAGGGATATCCAAGGAGCCATAGAGCAAGGCTTTACCTGGACAGTTACATTTTCTTTATTTTACGTCATTTGCGTGCATAATAAAAATATAGATTGTAAAAAAGAATGTATAAAAAGGAATAGAACTGGCATGTGCATGGTCCTGGCTGCCTGTCCTATTACTCAGCAGACAGGCATATGTGGTCTGCTTCTCCAACCAGCTTTCTTACAAGTTATGGAGAGGAGAATGTGTGACCTGAATATGCAGGAACGCCTCCTACAGTATACAAAGTGAAACCTGTGGTCCGAGGGCTTCACTTCCCTCTCTGTACTCAGTGTCACTTTATGGCATTCCATGACACACAAACATCAATCTCATAGAGGGGTAGCAGAGTTGAATTTGTCAATGTGCAGTACTAGTGTGCTGAGTGATATCTGTCAACCTATCATATATATATATATATATATATATATATATATATATATATATATATGTGTGTGTGTGTGTGTGTGTATATATATATATATACACATGTGAGATATATATATCACATGTGTATATATATATTTATATAGCTAGATTGACAGATATCACTCAGCACACACTATATATATATATATATGTATATATATATATATATATATATATATATATATATATATATATATATATATATATATATACATACATACATTCTAATGCAGATCAGTAGGCATCAACCCTGTAAGCATCAGCTATTTTACAGGTAATTCTTATAAATATACCATCGGTATCGTCTATTAGGCCGCTTTCGTGCAATAATATTTTGGCCTTGTACTTGGTATGTGCTTTGCAGACTGTAATACAATGCAAATGTAACTCTATGTATCAATTCACATGGCCACATTTTTCAAGGACGTTTTTTAAAAATACAGCATATTTTTGCCTTCATATTAGACAAATACGGATCAGTATCTGTCAAGTAGAAAATAAAATGTACAGAAGCAAAAAAAAATAATATCATCTGTAACCTACCCGTAATACAGATCTATACTACAGACGTGTTACAATACGCCCATCTAAAACCGGCCTTAGAGGTAGTTTTCCTAACTTTAGAGCTCATTTTCCAGCTGTTACTATTAAGCTTAATTGAGAAGAAACTCTCTACTAATGAAAATGGATACATTCCTTCCTAATATAAAGAGCATGCTCCCACTAGTATTATTTGTTACTGTATGTCCTCTGTAATTTTTGTGCAATTGATCCAAACTGATAGCAAGTTGTATACCTGCTTGCTATCAGTTTGCATTAGTTATTTTGATCTGATTCTACTTTCAGGAATCAAAGACATAGATAGAATGGCTGTATATATCTATATGGGTATTTGTGTTTCCAAATGTAGAATTTCCCCTCAAATATATATATAAAAAATGGAAACTTTTTATTTACAAACGTTTGTAAAAAGCGTACAGATAAGCGCTACAATAAACATTGTACTATTCTCGCAGGTCGGACATTGGGATCAAAAACCGAAAAGTGAAAATTAAAGTGAAGGCAAATCTGTCTCCAATAGTTCAACTTAAAAAGAAATATTAATATATGTGATGTGATAAAACAGCATGAATGTAGCCCATCCATACAATGTAATGCTTTAGGGGTGGTTGGGGGAATGCTGATGAGATCATGGAAGCAGATGCATGTCTATGAGCAAACATATCAAAGCCCAAACCTACCGCGGCCCATTTGTAATCACAGCTTGGAAACTGCGTTTTTCTACACTACATTTCTCACAAAACGTAAATCTACAAATAATTATCTGGATGTTTAACCTGCCTTATCTATAGACCCACATATACCATAATAGACATGTTAACACTGCGTTCTAGAAGCATAGTAATGTTGGTCAAACCTTGTTCCAGTTCTTTCTTCACAGACGAACATATCCAAATAATGAATGTTTAAATCGTCCTTGAAGCCAAGTATTGCCGGTTCGCTATATTATGAGATGCGTATGTCAGAGAATGTACACAGCCTTACTTTAGGATGTCATTCGAATGGCTTTTATATCTGATACTTATCCACTACGTAGCTTTATATGGTAACCAATTAAAAGAAATAAAATACATTGCTAACACATCCGTATATCTATAGTATGCTATAAGGCCGCGCAATAACGCTTCTCAGCAACCGGACCTCATCCTGGTCCCTCCATAATAATAATGTAAACATATACTGATCAATACATTAGATATTTTGTATTGAAGCCATATTAATAAAGCTGTGTATGTTATTACATACCCCACGACTCATAAGCCTGCTGATATTTGTAGTAGTCACTAAGCCGTATATCTATGCCAATCGTCTAGTGAATCCCAGTACCGTTGTATTTGATTTGACAGTTGTCTATAGAAAGTTGGCCAGTGTTGTGTTGGAGGAAATGAGCCCAGACATGGCCAATGGTACTCTTTTCCATATAACCGCCAACATTGCCATAAAGATCGGGGGCGATCAGTGTGTCTGTTTAAAGAGTAGCATATATATATATGTTTCGAGAATTGTTATGCAACTAAAATAATACACATAACTTTTGATGCAAGCCCAAGCCAGATTTAGTCTACATCTGGTATGGAGAGCATGTAATGTGTAGCAAGCAGTGACCGAATGAAAGCACTCTTTGTTATAACATATGTTAAACTCTACGGTTAGTGTATATGATGACTGTTGTGTCGCCAATGGATCTACTGTACCTGTACTTTGCTACCTGTGCAACCTCATGTCTTTTATCTGGATGTCACCATTATCATGCATAGGAGGTGAGTTCATCTCCTTATTTTGTTGTATTTCCCTGATGAACCCTGCTTGACAATGGCCGGGACGAGTGCATTGGGATTTACTGAATGGTCTTAGAGCTTTACAGGTGTGCATTAGTGGGTAGTCATCGGTGAGTGGGATTGCCATTGTCAGGGCGGTAGCTCCGCAAATAGGTAGTTGAAAGTGATAGGGATTATTAGGGATGGTTTCATGAAATTCTCTATCTCCCTCTTGCTTGTAGTTGAACTACTGGATAAGTCTGGATCCCTTTGGATACACCAGTGTTTATAAGAGTTTACAAATCATTAGTGATTCAGCTTAGTCGTTACTGTACTTACGTAAGGATTTGTTCATGGATTTAACAATATTTTTCATCAGATCCCACAAAGCAGGACGTTATTAACAAGGAGATATTGTGCCTGTATATTAAGCCTAACTAGCGGTCATTTTTGTGTATTTTGTGATTGTTGGGGTGATTTTAATGAATATGAAATGCAATTATATTTTAATATACAGATAATTATTTATTATTATATTATTTATTATATGAGTCCCTATAACGTATCTCTTTGTGATTTCTTTGCTACCTGGATACCATTATTTGGCTCAAAAACTAAATATTGTCCCTATGAATCACTTAATTTCAGAACCCATATTCAGACAGACCCAAGTATTTCACGTTTTCTAGATCCGAATAAATATGGCAGTTTCACAATTATTTTAGGGTCCCAAAAATGTAGATTTTCACCCATTTTGCATCCCAGCCTTACAATTTCTGCTATGGATGTTTATGAAGGCACAATTAATGCTTGTTGTAACATCACTGCAAGATTTGTCATATTGTATCTTATATGTTTAAGGCCAGTGCCAGTTTAACGAGCGATTTTCTTGTAAAACTGACATACATATGAATAAAAGATGTGATAAATTATTTAGAATTGGAAATGGATATATGTTATGGTCAAATATTGTAATTGGAGTTTGCAGCTCTGTTAGCACTCTCAGCTCTGTGCCACAATCGAATTGGACACGCATATAAGGGGCACATGTGATGTTCATATACGCAGTCTTTAGGGATGGGGAAAGTGGCCTTAGCGAAGAAATTTAGATGGAGAGTCATTTTAAATCTGGATGCTTCTTTCACCGCATGATATAGATACAGTCAATATGACTTGAGGAAATAAATATAATTAATTGAAAAGCGGCACAAAACCAAATTAAAGACATTAACACTTTTGATGCCCGAGCGGAATTTTATCCACTTGCATCTGACAATTACAATATTAACAATATCAAATTATTTCTACATTCAGTGATAATACCTCATTATATAATTAAGCTAAACTCCTATTAACTTAAATAGGGCTGCCTTAAATCCATAAAAATACATAAATATGGAAAAATTGCAAAAGTGATCCTGGATAGTGTTCCATTATCATTAATGGTAAATATAATGACATGATATAGGTTTTTTCACTGGCAACTTTACTTATTTCCTATCACTCTGTAGTGTATGCATGTGCACTATGTGGCTATATACGTTTTTTCCTACGCTTTTGCACATATCATAGTATGTAATCTGACACTAACAAGGCTAAAATGACCAAATAGACAACCAATAATATGGTAATAATAAACCAAAACTAACATAGGGTTAATAAATAAGTCTATGGATGTTGCACCGACTATCAATATCTATACTTAATGTGAACATAAAAGACCGCCAACAACAAAGAGCTGCGAATTGGATTTATGTAAAACTTTTGCCTGCATTTTCTTAATAGATTTAGCTAAAATGTATTCTAATGAACCTGAAATCTGTATGAAGCATTGGAAGTCTGGCTGGAGGCCCATACTTAAATCCCAGTGTCATCTCCTTGTGACCTTGGACAAATCACTTTATCAACTGTTGAAAGTATCCAACATTACAACCCTGATCTGGGAAATGATATCTGAAATTATATATATTGTTGATTAAGATTAGGTGGAAACATTACATTGACTCCCCATGTCCCCCAGCCCTGATCTAATGAATTTATTAAATGGATGTCAACTGTTGCACTGAAATAGAGATTAAGAAATCGGGAAGAATATTTCACCGTTGCTTCAACGTCCTTAACCCCCCATTGAATATCCCAGTAATAGACAGACCGACAATGTAAAAAGTGTTAGGAAGTTGCAAGAAATTTGGGTTCTACTCGATTTACGACCCTGCTGGGCATTTAACAAAAAATCATTAACTCACATTATCTTTACTACCCCTCTCCTTAACACTCTTCTGACAGTCTTCAATATAAATTATCGAGTGTTTACAGGCTAAGCAGTCAACTTTTAATTCAGCAAAAGATTTATTGTTGGCTAACCAGCAGTGTTTTCCTAGACAGACCCTACTTATCCCATAAACACAAGAGGAGAACTTCGGATATACATCAGCTTTAGGTTGGAAGCAAAGTGCGTATTCAGTAGGCAGTGAGCCTCACAGAGCCGTCTGTCTCTGTCTGGTGGTTTATAATCATGTCCAGGTTGTGGCTGAACTTTTGTTAAAAAAAAAATGTGAACACACGACTAGACCGTTTAACAAAATGGGTTGAAGCCTAACACATGTATTGGAGCAGTGAGAAGCAATATTGTAACTTAAGTTGTCTTCTCCTTATGCCAACATAATACCAAACACTGGCACAAGATATCATCATTTCAGGCATGGCGCACAATCCTATGTGGCCACTTGCTGGGAAGCCCATTACTATACACTGAGGCAAGAAAATGACTATGAGTCAATACTTAGGGTCAACCACTTACGATGTATTCTTATGTAACCATGAATCAAGTTAAGAGAGAGGTGGACATGAAGTGCTCATATCTCCTCTTAGTGTCTAATCATTAAACCATATACATAATTGAAAGTTACTATATCAAAGGAATGTTAATTAAAAATTTGGAATGTGATTGGCTCATATCATATCAAATGAAGCCTCGTCAATAAACATAATCTTGGGTAAATTTCCAAAGGCTTTTACAGACTACATAGCCCATTTTAGGGAAATCTGGCAATGTGCATTATGCTAACATACGTATATCATATTTCCAAAATAGTATTAGCATTCTTAACACTTAAATTCACAATATTTCTATTAAATATTTCATTTTCCCCAAATCTCCATAATCTTAAATCCACCATTTTTGTGAATATTTTAAAAAAAAAATTCCGAAAAGATTGATCTGTTCAATTAGTGAAATTCTAAAGCACAGACATAGGAGAACATGGGCAACTATTATGTGTTTTCATGTCAAATCCACGACGACAGACTCCACCATAGCATGAAGCCCATCCGTAATCATTAGAAAATGGAAATTGAATGAAAATTCTTTTGGTTACTTCCACTAAAAGCATTTGGTCTGAAATCAAACGAGTAAATCAATTGTCAAATAACGCCATTAAATTCTCAAAGTTGTCCTTCCCTAACTGCTTTAGGATTGAGTATCTCTCACACATAATTAAATATGTATTTCTGTCCACAAATATATCAATACACCTTTTGGAAAATGATCTTAATGTTGGAGTGAAGAAATGATACAACTCAACGATTATGGAGGATTCTTCTAGATATACTATAGTGATTGTGTAACGCAAAGGCTACTTTAACTAAATGACAATTTTCCGCTGCGTAATATGGAAATTGGAGCTATCTGTGGGGTTTCAAAAAGTGCATGTTAATAATTGAAAGAAATGTGGGAAAGAAACAAAGGGCCTATCCCAGCAGGAGAAGCCCATTCCACAAGGAATTTGTGAACATTCTTATGGAACGGGGAACTTTGCATTCATTCCACGGAGTGGGCTTTCACCCCACTCTCCTGCTTATCAGGAAGCCTATAAAGGACCATAGGACACTAAACAAACATTCACGCCATTAACAAGTTAAGAACGTACGGCCATGACGGCTACGATGGAACAAAACTATGTATGGAGAAAATGCACAAAAACATCCTTATCTACGACTCGATAGAAGGTCTGACATACAGGCAAACTCTCTTATGCTGATATATATATATCTATATAGATATATATATATACACATATAATATTAAAATATCGACCATTGTTATACTAAAACCTTGATACATTTTAAATCCTAAACTTCACTTAACCTAAAAGTATCTCAGGATCAATAGATGCGCCCCCCCCCCCCCCCCCCCCCACAAAAACGTCTACCTCACAGACACTTATTTCCAATGACCCTAAAAACCGGTTTCTGGACGGAGTGTAACATTTCCTGAATTAACTCTTTACATGCTGGAGTTACAAGAAGTACATTACACAGCAGGATTCCAATCTTTGCACAGAGCAGCACAAGCTCAGGAGCACAAAGTGTGGTCTGTCTTCAGATTTGTGACGTTAATTAGAAAACTAAACACTATCGGCCAGACAAATCTATACATGATTTTCAAATGATTAAAGGGCAACGGTCAGACCAAGCACAAGGGGTCATTCGTATTAGCAATGCCACATGGCACAATCCAGGACATCTGCAAGGCAGGCAATGGACTGAGTCTGAGCAGTATTAACTAAATATCACGTCTTCTGGCACCAGAGATATTTACACACCTCCTGCTCATTTTCAAGGCGGTATTTGGGGTTCTATGTGTCAACTGAGCTCTGTTTTAAGAGTATTAGTGAAACGGATGACACATTCCCAGTGGCTTTAACGCTAACAGATAACCACTTTCATGTGCGATTTGTATATCGCTACTTACAGTTCATTCAGCAATTATTATATAGCTACTTTTATGCATCTATATATATATATATATATATATATATATATATATATAAAGATATATATATCTAAAGATATATATATACATATATATATATACATATATATATATATATATATATATATATATATATATGTATATATATATATATATATATATATATATATATATATATGGATAGAAAGATATATATAGATAGATAGATATATATGGATATATATACACACACTAGATTGTATGGAAAGTAACCTGGATATATATGCTGTATAGTCATGTTATTAGTATGGCACACGCACAACTTGACATCTCTACTGCTCGTATTCATTAGTATCCTATCATTTCTTTTTAAGTATTTACTTGTATCGCCAGCCTTGTGGAAATAAGAGGCACATAATAAAATTGCCAAATTGTAAAAGAAGCAGGAGGCCTTCAAATCTACGGCCCTGCCATTTAATTAATTTTCTATCACAATTACCAAAAACTTAGCAACTATACTCTAATCCACATAATGTGTTTGTACGCAATGTGAGACATCCAATACATCCACAGCTCCTATAGTCTACGATATTTTTTTGTTTCCCCATGTGTTATAAAAACTTTATTGAAATTTTGTATACCAGTTCTGCATAGATAGATATATATTTCAATATGTCGTATAGTAACAGATTCCAATATAGAGTAGATATTTATATCATGCTGATTATTTTAAATTGACCTCAGAATGACTTAGTTCATTGAAAATCTTCCAAACGACTTCACTGAATTAAGCAATTGCTCTATTGAAAACAATCATTTCAGTCCTGGTAGTAAATTATTTCATTAGGACCCAAATGCAAAAAAAAAAAAATCTCATAAGTAGATTAGAATTCTGTTCAAAAGCGTGTGTGAACAGCGAAAGAGTCATTTACCACCCAGTAAACGGTGTCAACTGCTGCCTGAAAACATGAATAGAGAATGATAAACATATGTTGACTCCACATAAGTGAAATCTAGAATCCCGACCTGAGGGTGCTACTGCATTATACACAAGCCTAATCTGTATAGCAAAATCTTTCATGCAGATTCTGTAGGAAGCACAGGTAAATTGGGTAGGCAGGGGAAAAAAAGTGACTGCAAACTGTCGAGGAATAACTAGAAACATTTACATCACAGTGACATAGAGCTGCCAACAACTCAAAGTGGCACCGTGCCTGCAACATGCCAACCCTTGGGTCACCCCACTCTACATTTGCAACAAAAAAACAAGCCGACACTAACTTCCTGTAACGCAACACCAAAGACAAAAAAAAAGCCATAGTCAACATGAACCTTGACTCCTCGATGCCATTGTATTATTACCACTTTGTTATGTATACATTAAAAGTGCTGCTTCATTACCTCCCACAGATTTGGTGAGTGAGCCGTTTGATCGTCCCCTGGCTCCTAATGGACTGCCGTTCTGCTCCAATCTGGCCACTTTGATTGGAGGAGGACTTCTACCATCTGGACTGTTGCTTCTCTGGTCTGGACTGTCCCTTAAACTGGGACTTTCACTTCTCATCTCCATGCTGTTCTGGTTCGGGGACAATGCTCTCCCTGGCAGATTGCAATAATATGGATCTATATGAAGGGGTAGGAGAAAGAAATTAAGAAGATGGAAAAATCTGATGGATATCATTTTCTTTAGGCAAAGACGTCTAGATGGAACAGTAGCATAAAATATCTAATTTTGGTATTTCTAAAATAATTTTAATCAATATGCTAGGCAAATTTCGGCTAAAAAATATTCCCATATTCTATTTTTATTTAAAATCATTTATTATATATAGCATATCTCTATCTATTGGTCTATCTAATATCCATCTCATATCTATCTGCCTATAGGTTTACACATAAATGCACTTAGGTATACATAAAAAAGAAGAAAAATGGAAAAATAAATATATGACCTACTGAACTGTTTAATATAAGTACACACGCATGTATATATATATATATATATATATATATATATATATATACACAATATATATCGACTTACAATTAGTCTTCAGAACCAGAATAAGTTAGCAAGTTATTCCTGTCTCAGAAGTTTTCTTCACACTGTGACACATGCAGCTTTCGTTGCATGCACAAGACAATGCCAATGAGTCAAGTGATAGAACAAAAAACTACCATAAAGTTTGAGAGCTTCGAAGCAGTAAAAAGTTACATTATTTATACATGCACACAGATATCTTGCTTCATTGCCCTGCAATAACCTTGTTTGTAAAGAGGGGGCTTCACGGTGACAATGCCTATTTTTTACCACTAAATTAGCGCAAATATCATAAAAAAATAAGAGCATTTGATTCATCACAAAGTATCACAAGCCGGACCGGTAGATATGTACTTACTGCTTAAAGTCTGTCTGTAGGTTGCCTGGGATGGGCTGAAACTCTGCCCATGGATCATAAGTAATGACTCCAGGTTTATAAGTTTGGCTTGACTTTTTATTTTCTTCTTTTCTCTCCTTTTGGTTCTCTCCTATGAAAGGCTGCTCTATTGCTGGTGCTATCCTCTTCCTTATTGTCTTCTGCAATACGATAGGTTGGCGATCAGGGCAGAGAGGTCATCGGGATCCCCACAATCTTCCTGTTTTGTATGGAGAGGTAAAGGGGACTGGTTAAGAAACTCTTCACACGTTGGACGAGGAGCGATTCAATGTACCAGGATCTGGCAGAATGACACAATTCACTTTAAGAGCCCTTTGAGATGGCTGCAAAGGGGGGGAAAAAAAAAATAATATGACAGACCCAATCTCTCTCTCGTCTGCCAGCAACACAAAGTGACTGGCACAAGACACACAGAGACAGCACTGATTATTAGTTAAGTTCGAGTCAAGTCCTTTTGGGGCTGTCCTTGGTTTCCTTATTTCAGCTTTTTTTTCTGTGTCTCTTTCTTTCTTACACACCCCCATCCAGGCTTGATCTCATGCATGCGAGCATGTATGCAGCTATTAAAAAAGAGAGGACTTGAGACAGAGGATCTGATTCAGATATGGGGAGGGGAGGATCAGTACACAGGAAGAAAACACACACAGATCTACAGGAGGAGGGAGAGACACAGAAAAGGGAAGAACAAGAAAGAAACCTGCTCTGGATTGCTGCTGGGGAAGACGTCTTTATCCAGCGGTGCTTTTTTTTTTTTTTTGATTTCTAGAAGAAGGATATTCAAGAGCGTGGTGACTGGATGAGAAGGAGTATACGGAGGAAGCACGGATGAGACGAGCACACGCTGAATATGCTGATCATGTTGTTTCTCTGTCTACGCTTGATCACTGTATGAAGGTTTGGCATTTATTATGGGTAATAGAGGAACATATGATCTGTTTCATTAAACTGCTCAGCCCCGCTCATATGGGGCGAGCATTAAAAAACAGGAACCATGGACGGACAGTCTGCTATGCCACCACCGTGGAGCAACATTGTATTGATACATGCACTTTGTGTTGTGTATTGCCTGCTAGTGTTTATGGTAGATGTGTCATGTTTAGAAATATAATGCAACTTTTGCAGTAATTAGTACTGTACATGGCAGGGGTATTAGTAGTCCAGGGAAATGTTGGAAGGGAGTTCCTATGAGAGGTAAGTTTGACCTATGCATATTACACAGTACACTATATGCGATTCTCATTAAACATAGTTCTTATAGCATTTACTGTATGTCCCCGGGAGAATTAATAGATAGGTAACAAGAGCCCTTAGTGGTCAGGATACTTTTTTTTAAAAATTTGCTAAGTAAATTGTATTCTGGGCCTGTTTGTCATGTGACAGCTATACGGATATAGAGCGATAGGAATAGAGATGTACAGAACATATCGCTGGCAGTATTCATTGCTGGCGTATTTATATAGTTCAGTATGTAAAGGTGTTACAAGGTAGATGCTCAATGTATAACTTAACATTCATGCAGTGCTCTAATAGCGTATGTTATAATATTGTATGGTGGCGCCAGAGATCCATTTATGGTCCAACAGTTGTACATTAAACTAGTCTTTTTTTTAACCCCATGACCACTAAGTGTGACATGACTTTAAAATACTACTATTAGGGCTCAGTCAGATGAGCACAATTTTCACTCATTGTAGGGGCGGGGAAAAAAAATCGCACATCGATTGTAGAAAGAATTGCGCAGCCGGGTGCACTTGCATTGACATGTCCTATCTTTTGCAGGAGCGAATTGTATTTGCATATAAAAAAGGCACATGTGACCGCTTTCATTGGAAAGCATTGGTTCTAATAGATGTGAATCGAAAACGCGCCTATACGTGCGTTGAAAACTCGCTCGTCTGACTGAGCTCTAATTTAGGATGGTGAAGATGGCGAGAAAAAATATTATAAAACATTTTATATATATATATATATATATAGAGAGAGAGAGAGAGATAGATAGATATAGATATATATATATAGATAGATAGATTAAATTATATGTGTGTATCTATCTATCTATCTATATATATGCATTTTTTTGCTATACAAGCATATATATATATGTATATACACATTTTTTTACTATGCAATATATGTATATATATATATATATATATATATATATATATATATGCGTTTACTACTATACAAGCAAGTGAAAACATGAATCAACAAGTTGTGGTATACATGTAATGTACTTACTATTTAAAGCAGTCCATACACCACTGAACTATTTCTATCCCTACTCTGAACACTACACTGCCACATATGAACCATATGAACTTGTGAATTATTAATCTATTACTGCTCTACAAATGAGCCAGACATGTACATAAAGTACGTAAATTACTTACCTTATTATTTGAGGTGTGTCCCACGTACATAAAGTTAATGAAAGGAAAGTTCTTCTAGATATACACAACCAACTAAGAAGGATTGGTAATAATAATGGACTTCCTGGCTCCCAACAAATATAAATAATTGTCAGAGTCTCCCAATGAATTGATGGTAGCTGATTGGTTGCAATTATCGTATGTTGTGATTGGGTAGACTGGTAATGATAGATAGATAGATAGATAGATAGATAGATAGATAGATAGATAGATAGATAGATAGATAGATAGATAGATAGATAGATATGAGATAGATAGATAGATAGATAGATAGATAGAGAGATAGATGGATATGAGATAGATAAATAGATAGATAGGACTTACTGTAGATAAATAGATATTACATACTGTAGAGATAGATAGATAAATAGATATTATATACAATAGATATTGTTTACTGTAGATAGATATTACTTATTTTAGATATATATATATATATATATATTACTATTGATAGATAAAATTAGTGTATTATTGCAAATAACATACATATACATCTTTGGTGTATAATGGTATATATCAGATCAAAATAACCTACCTGTAGAATATGAAAAGGGCTAAATCGTGCAATTTATTCTTCCCTGCCAATGTTGGAATCAGTAAATCTTGCAGTTAGTGCTTATTATGTTACTGCTTCCCACCTCCCTTTTTCAACAGGGTCTCATAAAACTTTTGGAGTGATCTCTCACTAACCAGATGCTGGCAGTTTTTGTAGATACATCATGAAGAATAGATTTAGATTGTTAATTAGTTAATATTTTATCAGGTGTAAATATTTTATAACGTTTTTAGGGAAACCACTGATACTAAATTATTAAAGTAGGCGGAGGGACTTTGAATTATGCATACAATTAAGCACTTGTTATTATAAATTGTGGGATTTACAGAGGGAGCTCAAGGTGTGACTTGTCCTGCATACAATTACATGGATGTTTTTTATCTGTGTCATATAAATGTTTCAACTCTTTTTTTTCTTTCATTTTGTTGCCTGTCTTTTATCTGTTTGTATATGAAATAAATAAAACTTTTACCTGGACGAAAAGTTGTGTCGGATTTTGATTTTTAATGGTGTAGTTTTAAATGATCATTTCACTTATTTAATTTTACTTTTCTTACCGGTCTTAAATGACAAAATAGCCCTCATTAACAGAACACATAAATAGTAATTCCATCAACAATTAGCAAAAAAATGGACAATATCTAGATCTGCTTTTTTTAAGTTAAAAATTCTTTATTAGTTTGTTAAATATGTAATTGTTAAATAATTTAGTCCTGGTTTTCTCAATTATTTTCATCTGAATGGAGGATAATGGAGCGAATATATAGCAGAATTCTGCTGGTTTAGCTACTATTTCAATGTTTGTAGATAGCAATAAAATGTTTGTTACAAAACAAATATATGTCTGCAGATTATTGCTAGTTAAAGAATAATTTTCAAGAGCTTTTTCCTTCATGTGGATTCTAATTATGCTTCAACCTTGTATTTTCCATAGCTTCAAAGCAATGATGCAAACAGGCAATACAATGTTGCATTTAAAAAAAAAAAAATATATATATATATATATATTATTTTTAAAATCCAACATTTATTTACACACACACACACACATATATATATATATATATATATATATATATTTAATTTATATATATTTTTTCTAATATATATATATATATATATATATATCATATTTCTTTATTATTTTAATTTAGTATTGCTTTCTAATGATTAGGGTACTGAAATACATTGCCCATACCTGACATATTTAATTGCTCATTGCGGGACTGTTCATACCTTTGTTTAAAATGAAACTTGATGATAAATGAGATTTTTCTTACTGAACAATTTGGATCCTTTTTTTTTTGCCCTTCCACTTATACTCCCAGGAGAATATGGTTTGACAACATAAAAATACATGGATTGCTTCTGGCATACATCATTCTTTATTTATGAAAGAAAGATTAATAGACTATCAACATGCACTGATATAATGAAATTCGATGCGTTTTCTCTTTATGCTCAAATGTATTTTTAGGAACCTGAGAACGGGGACTAGAACTTTTTTGGAATGTAGTGTTACTTCGATATTAGTGTTGATGAAGAAACATTGTTCACTGCGTATTTTCACAAGAAGACGTTTATATGGATGTAAAGCACCAGGACAGACTACCAGTAATCCACATTTATGTCCAGGAACCCAACTCTATGCAGAAACTAGTTTTCTGCACTTGTTTCTCCTTAAATACTGCCACCTACTGGGCTGCTGATGACACTGTATTGCACACTTCCTCTTCAATCCAGATTTTCCTTGTTATATAAGCTTTCATATTTAATGCTTAGATGCAATGGTTAATAATAATTTTTTTTCTGAAGCACAGCAATTTGTTGTCCACTTTATTAGCAAATTGAACAATCAAGATCAATATAAGCAATAAAGCAGAATTATTGAATGAAGTGGATAAAATCAATAAAACAGTGTCGGGTTACAATTAATAATTTTAAATTAATTTTGGCTATGTTAAAAATTAAGGAAATATTAGATGTAAATAGCTAATATACCATAATTATAGTGAATTCTTGAACACATACCTTGTGTGTATATATATATAAATAGTCATTCAGCTTTTTCACCAGAAATGGGACAATGGCATAATGATTGATAGTATAAGTGATTGATGATGCCTTGACAGTGCCTAGGTTTTTCTTAAGACACTCGGAGCACTGAGCGAAGTCATCTCTGTGCAGCGCTGTGTAATAAGTTGGTGCTACATAAGCAACAGGACATAAAATGAGTAAATATATTAAATCACTACTCAACGTAAAACATGAACATGTCTTGTCCTACGTAGATTTTAATTAAAGCCGAAATTAGTTAGAGATCATTAAGTTAGAATTAATGACTGGTCACTATGGATTCATTCTCCTCAGGTTTTTTTTGGACCACATATTTACTAGACATGTAAGTGCATGTAGAACAGCTGTAGCCTCCGCTGAGACCAAAAGAAGAAGATGCATCCACTTAGAGAAGGATCTCCCTACTTCTTGTCATATTTTGATGCTCGGAATTTATTGTAAGTTTTAGTCAAGCTTGTAGTAAGTGCAAAGTTAACATTAATATCACTTATTTTCTCCAATACTTGTAATATAATTGATAGCAGGGCTCTATGGGGTTTGTAACTCACAGGTAGTTTAGGAAAAAGTTTAAGGACGTCTCATCGCCCAAAGTCAACATCAATAAATACCTCACAAGTTGAATGTAATCTCTCTCTTTATTTAGTGTTGTTTCCCTTGGTCATTGTTGTAGAGAATGTTATAGATTTCCTAAAAGTGTAGCCTGACCTTAAAAGCTCGATAATTAATATAGCTAGTAATAGTAATAATGATGGTCACTATTTTTCTTTATGTTTACCCATAGAGTATGATTGCATAAGTAGTCTATGTAGAAATAAGTCTTCATGTATCTTCAACTAACCATAACGATGGGGAGGAAATGAAGATACTAGTAATGAAATAAACCACAAATCCTCACACTATATATACACTAGAAAGGCGAAAAAATAGGCAAAAGACTTGTTCTAATTTACAGGTTATATTTTTCACTTAATTAAAGTCTATTTTCGTTTTCATTTAATTAATAAATAGCAACTAAAATGATAGCATATTGGGTTATAAGTGATGGTAGCATATTGGGTTACAACAGTAATATTTGTTATAATGAAGTACTGTTAATTAAACCCATATTTTGACAAATTATAGACTAATATACATTTATATATTTTTAATTATTTTATTCCGTCATTTCATGAGTACGACATGTGAGAAGAAAAAAAAAAGGAATCAAAGCACTACAAGATGTCTAACCTTAATTTGCACATTTCCTAGAAGTAATAACAATTTAGCCATTGATACATTTAAGTATGACACAACTATAATAAAGTAAAAGAACTAGTGAAACCTTGTCTAAGTAAAAACTAAAAAAAGTAACCATTTAAAAAAAGTTAGATACTTTAAGTAAATGAGTGTAAAATTATTAACACTTCATTTATTAATTATATTTATTAATTATTTCCTATTATAATGATATATTTTTAAAAAAAATAGATCTGTGTTGAAATATCAAGGGAGATCTTTAGTAATAGGCTATTTTCTGGATATAAAAATGATGATGCTTCAGTTTAAAATATTTGTATCATTATTTTAGTTTTACCTATATCAGAGGTTTAGGAATGTATTTGTGTAATTCTCCTAATGTTTGAGTATGACGAGACTGATAATTAATACATAATAATAATTAATTTTATTATTTCTAATTTGATTAAAGCACAATAATATGTATTTCCAAATTGTTTGATTTTTAGAGCTATGACATTTTAAAGAATAGTAGCAAATAATATTAATAATAATAAAAAATGCCAGTTATTATTAATAATAATAATAATAATATAGCAATAACGCTAGTATATTTGCTCACAGAAGCGTAAACAATCTGGAAGTGAATTGGCAAAAATTTGGTTTAAACTATTAATACTCAAACAAAAAAATACATTTTTATTGTACGAATAGCAACAAAGCAGAATATCTAGCAAAGAAGAATAAGGGAGAAAATGTTTGGGGAGGGAATTCTGGATACATTTCGTATATATTTATCACAATTGGGATTAGTTTTTACATATTTCTATATTGTTTAAACTATCTAATCAAATAATGCATTTAAATTAGACGATGATAGTAATGTTTAGATGATACTATGACGAAATATAGGATGGCAATACTATCTATCTATCTCACAGCTATCTATATCTATCTATTTATCTATCTATCTCCTATCTATCTATCTATCTCATATCTATCTATCATATATTTATCTAATATCTATCTATCTATCTCATATCTATCTATCTAATATCTCATATCTATCTCTATCTATCTCATATCTATCTATCTATATCTATTTATCTCATTATCTATCTCTCTCATAACTATCTCATATCTATCTATCTAACATCTATCTATATCTATCTATTTATCTCATTATCTATCTATCTAACTATATATCTATCTATATCTATCTATCTTGTATTGAAATGTATGTAACAAGTCACAGCAAAATCAACTGATTGATAAATCTACAGACTAGACTACGCTAAACTGAAGTTACCTGTCTAGAAACATATGCGCTCTTTACAATGTGTTAAAGTGCTATTTCTATTTCAGCTCAGAATATAAGTTAGATGGAGAATAATCTAAACTTAAGCTTCAGGTATGACTTCAGACTAAAGAGTGTTCTATATGATTCTAAGTCAATTCTATCCATATTGACTCCATTTACTTACTAATATACGTAGGTCTGTTTTTGCACTCTGCTATTTCACCCTTCTCTGTTGAGAAATTTCATATGAAGCGCCCAAGAGGCGTTCCTAAAGGGATGTCTCCATACAGCAATCCCTCAGCTTCCCTTGCAACTCACTGAACACAGTAAATGTGCCTGAAGTTTCTGCTCCTCCCTGCTGTCAATTAGCAAGCCAGGTCACTCCCTCCCTGCAGCTCATTAATGAATATTTATTAATAATATGCTAATTCCACCGGTAAGTCCGTTTACAATACATCTCCTAATAATATACTTACCGTTCTTTAAGAAACATTGTTCTGCTCTGTCATTGCGCTCACTTAGCACAGAGATCAACAGTAAAGTGTGCTGCTGAAGCCAGTGCGAGAATCAAAGTGGATAATCAAGCCCACCAGTCAAGCTGGTAGACCCCCCTCCTTCCCCTGTCTGCTGGACTTTTCTTTATCACTTCTACCAGTGCACACACAACTAGTTTAACTCTTTTATTGCCTCCCTGCTTGCTGACGGGAGGCAATATTAGAGACTTCTGTTCATAGATCTGCCTACATTACATTAGATGGTTTTCCTGCAAACTTGTACTTTATGGATGTTCTAGAGTTAGTTTTGAATTCATACCTTGATTTTCTAATGTAAAACTTATTTCTGTCTTATAGGATTTCTGAGAAATGTAATGGGTTTTAAAGATTCGTATTATTTCTGTAATAATATAACAACATTTTAGAACAATGCTGATAATTGCGATTTTATCCTAGGTCTTTTCTTTTATTGCTGGAGGCGCGTTTTCTTGCAAGTGTAATTTTAAAAATATACTCTTTTGCAATTTTTTTAAATTAATGTCTCACTTTTAGAGTTTGTATTTATTTAAATTGTTCATTCATTTCAGACTCACTTCTGCTTAATACATTCTCAGTGATCTTTAGGAGTTACAATAGTAACTCCTGAATGTAATATAACTCCTTTATATGATAATATCGTATGGCTATTAAAAAGAATTTGAAGATCACAAATTAGAAACAGACATGTAAACCTGATGCAAAGAGATGGTAAGAGGAATTGCCATATTCTGGTCTAAAAGCTGGTTTGGAGACAATTGAAAATGTAGCGCATATCTATCACCACAAACACACATGTACATAGAGCAAATTGGGAGTATCATATATGACCTTATATTATTCCTTACATCTTTTACCATCTTACATTATATATATATATATATATATATATATATATATATATATATATATATATATATATATATATATGTGTGTGTTTCAGTCTAAAATCTAGTTTGGAGAAAATTGTAGCACATGTCTAGCATTATCAACCCGCATGTACTTAGAACAAATTGGAAGTGCAGCATATATCCTTCCATATAACCCTCACCAAGAATACATAGGTGTATATATATATATATATATATATATATATATATATATGTATAGACATACACACACACACGTGTATTCATGGTGAGGAATATAACGATATATACTATACTTCCAATTTACCCCATGCACATGTGTGTTTGTGATGATAGATATGTGGCACACTTACAATTTCCTCCAAAGCAGTTTTTAGATGAAAATATGGCATTAGGTTTACAAGTCTGTTTCTGTGTTTCTAATTTGGGACATGTCATATATATATATATATATATATATATATATATATATATATATATATATATATATATATTTATACACTTACACTCATCAATACCGTGGATGCACATGAAGTATATTTATTAGACAAGTGTCTGAGCTTGAACTTGAAAATCAATTTAGGCAACACTGAACTTTTTCATTTCACTCAAGTTACCCTGAATATAATTGCGATCTCAGTTGTATGGGTTGATCTTCCTAGCGATTGTCCATAAGCGAAAATATCATCTAAGTACTAGATTTTACATACTGATAAGGTGTGACGTTGTAATAAATCTCCTCACTTTTGAAGTTGTCTCCCCGAGGACTGAAAAGAATGTCATGCAGAGTGCCCCGTTTATACCCAGTTCTGTAGCCTGTGCTAAGTCAATGCTCTTCATTCTGTACAGCTCCGTTATAACATTACAGATAACAATTCTGTCAAACATTATATATATATATGTACATTTATATATATATATATATATATATATATATATATATATAGCTGGGTTTAGCTGAAACGCTGTATATGTTATTGTAAGGGAATCTAGAAATGCATTCTGGACTGTGAGTATAATATGCGTAACTTTACCTGTCTGTAGCAATATCTCATTTCATTCTATCTATCTATTCCCTATCTATCTATCTCCTATCTATCTGATATCTATCTCCTATCTAGCTATCAATCTATCTAATATCTATTTATCTATCTATCTTCAGTATCTATATCATACTTCTTATCTGTAGTGCATGTATCTGAGAGTGAGAAAAATATAGAAACAGCTTAATGCAAAGTTTCATTTTCTTGTGAATTAACGTATTATTAGATATATTTAGCAAGCTTCAATGCTATTAATGCTTAATGTAATCAAATAATTGCAATGATTCATCCAATGTGACACTCAACAAGACTATACAACAATTCCGTAAGGTGCATTTAACTGTGATGTGAAAGTACAGAGTGTTTCAAATAGATGAAATCGCTCTATCTCTGCCCAGTTGGAGGGCACATAGAGCATTTATAAAATGTTTCATAAAACCCGTTAACTCATTAAACTGTTTGTATAATTGAAACATGTTGCCATTGTGAAATCTACTGCTTTGAACTTGGGTCCATCTTTTTGAAACACCCTGAATTATGACAGTATATTAATTTAATGGAAGCGTTGCGGAATATGTTGGCGCTATATAAATAAAGATTACTAACTTATGAAGGGCTTCCATTTAGCATCCTGTATTAGCTGATATAAGTAATAGGTAGATAGGTCATATATAAAGAACATGTCTTTGCATTTAAAATTTGCTTCATTTGAAAATATAGAAAACTAAGAGTGATGGATGCCACACAGGCAAGGATATGATTGATGCTGAAGTCAATGGTTCTATAACCTTGAACAGAAGGCAAGGTCACTTAATTATCATGAGTGTAGAAATGTATGTTTTACTGTACAATTCGTTCCTAAAACGTATAATGTGACAATACAGTGATGTATAAGTGGAGCTATTTACTAACACACGTTTCTCCTTTCGCTGCCGCCCTCATGAAGAATAATTACTCTGGGTTTCATGGTTTCCTCTAAATCACAAATTGTTTCCACTGATGTTGTCCAGTCCGAGGTAATACCCCTGTCTCTATGTGTAACCTTCTAGGAAAAGCCAGCCAAGTGGTACAATTCATTTAAATCTAGGCTATAACTACTGCTACTCTAAGGAGGACGGACTTTACCCATTAATGGATTTTCCGTCACTGACAGCTATAATGAAATGCTTTTTCTAAAGTACCCAATAGTAAATATAAAGTAAGAAAGTAACCCACAACACTAATACTTCTTCCTGGTACTTTATATCTACTTTAGAATAGTGCAGGGATCACCCACATGTAGTTCTAGTGCTGTTGTGAAACTACAGCTCCCAGCATATCCTTGCAAGCTCTTCAGCTGTTGTAAAACTACAATTACCATTATACTGGAAAGCCCGAGGTTACATACCCCTGGCATAGTGAGTGTGAGCAAGGATGGAAAGACGTTTGTCTAAATGTACTGTGATATATAAAATATTTATTTTCTGCTTTTCTATCCATTATGGATCATATCCTCCCTAAATTAGCATTTTCTCGTCCATTCACACGAGCGGGTGCGACGTATTAGCGAAAAAATACCCCACAGCCCGGAAGTCCCTTACTCGGCATAAATCCTTGGAATGACTTTTAATGCCTAAATACAGGCACCTGTAAGCTTTCCCTGCGTTAGACACAGCTAATCTGCCTCCCCCTCCCTTTTTTTGCAGCTCCCATAGGAGTCTATAGGAGCAGCAAGCGTATATAGACTCCTATGGGTCGAAAGATAGAGCAAGACTTCTCTTCCAACAGTGTAGAATTGTGGTTGCTGATTTCGGCTGCATATGTGCTATTTTTTTTGGCGCGATGGTGGAAAGATAGAGCAAGACCTATCTCTTCCGGCAGTGTATCATTTTGGCCGCCGATTTCAGTTGCATATGTGCTATTTTTTTTTTTGGCACAACGTTTTATGCGGCTACAAATAGGTGATCTGAACTAATACATTGGAAGCCAATGCTTCAGATGGTCGCGATTTTCGGTTGACGTTAAAACGTGGCTAAATAGCTGCGTAAAAACACTTGTGTGAATAAAGCCCGAAATGGCGGGTTCAGATGAGTGTGGTTTTGTACCCTTATAGAGCCATGACAATCACAGCTGTATAACAGGACAAAATGAAACCACTGATCTCTATGGGATTTTGCACGGGTAAGATTGGGCAGCACCTGTCTTCCCGTGGTCATTTTCAAACTTCTGTGCTCTGGCGCAGAGTTTTAACTGCCAGTCAGGGAGAAGAAATCTTCCTCGTTCAGGCGCAATTACGCTCCGTCCCGCTGAGGGTAGTTGCACCTACTGCAGTGGGGATAAGCCTAAATTACGTACAACTGCAAGATGAACAGAACTTGCACGTAAAAAGAACCCCTCCATTTCCATGGGTTAATACACATGAGTGATTTTTCTCTCGGACCGATAGTCTGAGATCCAAAAAACCGCAGCATGTCCTAAATTGGGGTGATTCTAGTTCAAGAACTGCCCATTCTTTTCTATAGGAAAACGCATCGCACTCACATTCTATGTGATTTGCAAGCAATTTATCATTGGAACCACTTGGTATTTTTTCACATGTGTAATAAACGTGTGTGAAGATCGTATGTACATCTGATTCAAAATGGCTGTTTTTCTTCCAAGATGCATTCCACTTGTGTGGCAATGGCATGAAAATTGCAAGTAAAATGGGTAGTTTTTTTTACTTATAAAGCACTCGCCTTCTTTAACATGGCCTGTGTGTACAGGTATAGGCACTTATATTAGGAACATTGGGGCTCTCAATCAGTAATGTTTGCATTACATGTAAATACCATTTTGAAGCAAGTGACGGTGGGGGCCCAGATGTGAGTGATTTCCAGGTAGGTCTCAGTAGGTGACTGACATTCGTCATGAAAGCATAATGTATTTTTATAAATTGATTTTGACCTCCTGTGTGGTTTCGGCTGATTGTGTCCAGATAAGAATGTCTTCACAGAATGGCTGCAGTTGGGGCTGGTTGTTTATAGCTGTTTGAATTAAGCCATATATTCGCCATGAACTCTCAGGCCCCAATCAATGGACCTCTCTGCGCAAAGTCAAACAGAATCAGACATTTCATGATTTTTATTACAATCACGCAAAATCATTTAAATACCTAACAACAGTAATGAGACCTGAAAGTAGCTGCCTCTAAACCTTGACGACTGAGTCATTAAGCTGGAGCAGGTAATTATTATCCTTGTTTAGTAGATGAACTTTGCTTTACAGTCACCTGAAGACAAACACGACCAGCTGAAATATGGATTTTACTGAAAATGTTTTAAAAGCATGTCGTAAAATCCATACGAGTTCTTCATCACCGATCTAAGGCTATATAGTGGATACATGCATCTACCCGAGTTCTGCAAAACACTCAATTAGATAAAACAGAATCATTTACATTGCACTCATTTCTGAATCAAGAGATAACTCTATGAGGCCTTAGTCAGACGGGCGTTTTTAGCCGCGATTCGCGCATGCGCATGCGTCCGGCGATTTTATAAAACCATTGCTTTGCAATGGTATGAGACACATGAGCGCTTTTTATGCTCTCGTCTGATAAATTATAGAACAGAAATCGCAGATCGCACCTATCTGCGATCTGCGATTCCTGTTCTCTTCTCTATATGCGCTCAATGGGGCCGGCGGCAGCAGCACCGACCCCATTGAGAACATATAGTAGACAAATCATTCTTCTCTGCCACAGCTGTAACAGCTGTGACAGAGAAGAACGATATTTGCCCATTGAATTCAATGGAGCCGGCAATACAGCCGCTCCATTGAAAGCAATGGGCTGCCGGCGTGCGTGGGGTGAATTGTCGGGAAGGGGTTAAATATATAAGCCCTTCCCTGCAATTCATCCTAAAATGTGTTAAAATAAAAAAAAATTGTATACTCACCTTTCCGCTGCAGCCGGAGTCCAGCCGCGGCCGCTGTCAGTTCTCCTGAACTGCTTCTCGGTACTATTCAGCCGGCGGGGCTTTAAAATCCCCGCCTGCTGAATGATCTGCCTCTGATTGGTCACAGCCCTGACCAATCAGAGGCAGGTTTCACTCACACACCCATTCATGAATTCATGAATGGGTGAGTGACTGCTGCCTCTCAGCGCTGAGCCAATCAGGGGCAGGTCTGACTCACATCCATTCATGAATTCATGAATGGGTGTGAGTGAGACATGCCTCTGATTGGCTCAGCGCTGAGCCAATCAGGGGGCAGGTCTGACTCACACCCCCTTCACACCCACTGCAGGACGGCCGCGCGGAGCTCCGGCTGCCGGGAGAAGGTGAGTATATATATATTTTTTATTTTTACACATTTAAGGATGAATTGCAGGGAAGGGCTTATATATGTAAGCCCTTCCCGACAATTCATCCCAGGCTCGCCCGCAGCGCATTGCTTTAAATGGAGCCGGCTCTATTGCCGTCTCCATTGAATGCAATGCGCTGGACAGCTCCGGCCCGTTTCTAATGAAACGCGGCTAGGAGCAGATTTTCGGGCGATTTGCGGGCGACTTGCGCGCACCGGTCACGCGATTTGCGGATGCGCATCCGTCATGCGATCCGCAAATCGCGTGAAAAAACGCCCGTGTGACTAAGGCCTAATGCGTAAGAGCTCAGTCACATGGGCGTTTTTCGCACGATTTACAGCTGCATTTGCGATCCGCATCTATATAGACCCAATGCTTTGCAATGGGAGCGGTCACGTGCGCATTTTTCATGCGCACAAACACATATGGCGAAAATTATAGGACACAACGATTTGCAGAACGCATGTATCTGTGTTCTGCGCAAAATCAGTGTTCCTGTGTATGTGCGCCCATTGAGAACATATACTAAAGATTGTTCTCCTCTGACACAGATATCACAGCTGTGGCAGAGGAGAATGATGTTCTCCCATTGAATTCAATGGAGCCGGTAATACAGCCAGCTCCATTGAAAGCAATGGGCTGCCGGCGAGCGCGGGATGAATTGTCGGGGAAGGGCTGCAAATATAAGCCCTTCTCTGAAAACCATCCTAAAAAAGTGTAAAAAAAAAAAAAGCAATACGTTCCCTTTCTGCAGCTGCCGGGGCTCAGGGTGCGGTCACACGAGCGTAGGCGTATTTACGTTCGCACGTGCGCAGCGTTTAATCGCCGGAAAGAACGTTTTTCGGCAATCATGACTGGAGCTAGAAAGCGTATTATCGTTTGTTCCTACTTTGCAAACTATCTTTTCGGCCATCGAATATGCGTTGGCGCGTATTTCGGTCGCATATGTTCCGTCTTTTTTTCGGGTTGCCGTTTTTACGCGCCGTAAAATCGCCCGTGCGAATGAATACATTCAAAACCAACGCCTCAGATGGTCACGTTTATACGATTGGGCGCAAAAACGCGCCGTTTATGCGCTCGTGTGAACGCACCCTCAGACGCGTTAAGCTGGCTCTTCTCCTGAACTGCTTTTAGTAGTATTCAGCAGGCGGGGATTTAAAATCCCCGCCTGCTGAATGGTCTGCCTCTGATTGGCTGAGCACTGTGACCAATCAGAGGCAGCTCTCAGCTATTGAATGACAGCTGAGAGCTGCCTCAGATTGGTCACAGCGCTCAGCCAATCAGAGGCAGCACTCACTCACCCATTCATGAATGCATGACACAGCTGTGGCAGAGGATAGCGGGCAGAGCTCTTTCTGAGCATACAAACGCCCGTGTGACCGAGCCCTTTTGGGCGGATAAACACTGCTAGCTGAATGAAGAATAGCCGCGATGTAGTCCCTATCTTAATTAGCGTTTTCTCATCCATTCACATGAGCGGCTGTGGCGTATCAGCAAAAAAATACGCTGCTGCATGGAAATCCCTCGGCAGCAAACCTTGAAATGGCTGCTAATGCTTAAATAGAGCCACTTGTCATCTTTTTTTCCCATTGGACGCAGCTAAACTCCCTCCTACTCCTTTTTTCAGCTTCCATAGAAGTCTATGGGAACCTCCAATGTATCTCAGCAAAAGATAGGGCAGGAGCTATCTTTTCACATGCCACATAAAATCGGTCGCTGATGCTATCTTTGCTGGCACACATTTTGCGCGGGTAAAAATCGCTCATCTGAATGAATACATTATAATCCAATGCTTCACATGGTCTGGATTTTTGGACGCAGATTCATTAGTTTTATATATATATATATATATATATATATATATATATATATATATATATATATATATAATGGGAGTGGGTAAACAAATCGTGGCATGTCTATTCTTGTACAAGCCTCGCAGAGGCCCGCACAGAAACGTCCCCTCTGACGCACCGGCTCTGCTCTGCGCATGTGCCTGCTGGACGGCAGCCGGCACATAGCAGAGCAGAGGAGACACCGGAGGAGGTGACCCGCAGGGGGCCACTGCAGGGGCACAGCTCGCATCCCGCAGCGAGAATTCTTGCAACAGCATCCGACCTGGCCATCTGCATGAGGCCTAAGAGCAATAAAAGCCCTGTATAACACTCAGCTTGTTAGATAGGGCTTTTCTGACTCATAGATAGTGTTATACACTAGTTTTAGGAATTTTATTGAACTTATGATTTGGTTCCAATTAATTTGAAACGAACCAAATTTTTTGCAAAAGTTTGGTGCATGCGCAAAACCAAACTTTTCAAAAGTTTACTCAGCACTAGAGATGAGCGAGCATACTCGATAAGGCAAACTACTCGAGCGAGTAGTGCCTTATTCGAGTACCTGCCCGCTCGTCTCTAAAGATTCAGGTGCCGGCAGGGGCGGGGAGCGGCGGGGGAGAGCGGGAGGAACGGAGGGGAGATCTCTCTCTCCCTCTCCCCCCCCACCCGCTCCCACGTGCTCACCGCCGCAACCGACCTGTCACCCGCGCCAGCAGCCGAATCTTTAGAGACGAACGGGCAGGTACTCGAATAAGGCACTACTCGCTCGATAGTTTGCCTTATCGAGTATACTCGCTCATCTCTACTCAGCCCTAGTCAGGAAGATCATGCAGACACAGCAGTTGCAAAGCTAGCTGTGATTGCAATTTTACCTTCTAATTAACTTGACAGGGGATGGAGGTCAAAGATTTACTATGGGTGCCAGGGGTTTAACAAAGGCCTTCAAGTCTGTCATAGCTGACCTATTAGGCCATGCCAGAATGATACACTGATAGGCAATAATGGTTTGAAAGTATTCCAAAGCAACATATATGTTATCAAACGCTCACAGTAAAATAGAAAAAAATAAGGCTTGTTTAAAAATGGTAAACCATATAAAATGGTGTATAGTATTGGTACAATGATTGTGACCGGTAAAATAAAGTTATTTACACTGCCAGGTGCATGGATTTTCCAATTCCTCCTCCAAAAGATGTATCAAAGTTAATCGGTCAATATCATATATATAACATACGTGGACCCTAGAGTGGTAGCAATGAAAACTATAACTAGAGATGAGCGAACGTACTCGGTAAGGCCGATTTCGCAATCGAGCACCGCGATTTTCGAGTACTTCACTACTCGGGTGAAAAGTACTCGGGGGCGCTGTGGGTGAGCGGGGGGTTGCAGAGGGGAGTGGGTGGGGGGGAGAGGGAGAGAGAGAGAGCTCCGCCCTGTTCCACGCTGCTACCCCCCGCTCCACCACGCCACGCCCCGCCCCACAGCGCACCCGAGTACTTTTCACCCGAGTAGTGAAGTACTCGAAAATCGCGGTGCTCGATTGCGAAATCGGCCTTACCGAGTACGTTCGCTCATCTCTAACTATAACTCATCCCAAAAAAATACACCGATGGAAAAAATTTAAAAAAATGAGGCTCCCTTTTTGCGCTGACACATAAATGAATTTTCCTCTACATAAAATTATTGTGCAAAACTGCTAAAAGATAAAAACACTTCACGAACATGAATAGGAGTTAACGAGAAAATTATATGTATACCAAAATTTGGGTAATGAAACCTACAATTCGTCCTGCAAAATAACAAGTCCTCATATGGCTATGTTGACAGGAAAATAAAAAAGTTATGGTCCTTGGAATGTGGTGATAAAAATACAAAAATAAAAAAAGTTTAATGCTGAAGAAGCAAAATAGGTTGGTCCTTAAAGGAGATGTCTCGAGGAAGCAGTGATTTTTTTTTTTTGCCCAGTCCCCCCCATTAAGTACACATTACTAAGCCCCCCTGTAAATGACATTTCTAGCTGGTTCGTACTTACCGTTCCAGCGTTTCAGCAACTTATAAAAGTTTCCCCAAGATGGCCGCCGGCTCTTTTCCCGTCGCTCGCTGCAGCCCGACGTGCGCGCTCCCGAGACGCTGCCAGCTGTGTCTCCATGGCAACCAGACGCCCCGCAGCCGCCGACCGGACCCACCGCAGCCGCCGACCAGTCACCCACCGCCAGGCAGCAGGTAACCGGCGCAGCCCCCCCCCCATCACAGCGGCAGCCCCCCCGGCCCAGCGACAGCCCCCCCCGGCCCAGCGCTAGTTCCCCCAGCCTAGCGACAGCCCCCCCCGGCCCAGCGACAGCCCCCCCCGGCCCAGCGCTAGTTCCCCCGGCCTAGCGACAGCCCCCCCCCCCCCCGGCCCAGCGACAGCCCCCCCCCCCGGCCCAGCGCTAGTTCCCCCGGCCTAGCGACAGCCCCCCCCCCCCGGCCCAGCGACAGCCCCCCCCCGGCCCAGCGACAGCCCCCCCCCCGGCCCAGCGCTAGTTCCCCCGGCGCAGCGACAGCCCCCCCCATCGCAGCGACAGCCCCCCATCGCAGCGACAGCCCCCCCCCCCCCCCCGGCGCAGCCCGGCGCAGCGGCAGCCCCCCCGGCCCATCACTTACCAGGACAGCTGGACGGCAGGACAGCTGGGCGGCTTCTCCGGACAGCTCGGCAGCTCTGCACCTTCCTCTAACAGAGGAAGGTACAGAATGGCCGCTCCAGCGCGCTCCCGAGCAGTGACAGCTCGTCTGCGCATGCGCAGAAGAGCTGTAGCGGGGAGCACACTGAAGCGGCTCGTGCTGAATGGAGAAGACCGGACTGCGCAAGCGCGTCTAAAAAAGCAAGCTGCCGGCGAATTTAGACGGAACCATGGAGACGAGGACGCTAGCAACGGAACAGGTAAGTGGAATAACTTCTGTATGGCTCATATTTAATGCACGATGTATATTACAAAGTGCATTAATATGGCCATACGGAAGTGTATAACCCCACTTTGTTTCGCGAGACCACCCCTTTAATGGATTAATCATTTTGTTTAGATATGTACATGAACACATACAGTAGTACCCTGTTTTCCTGAAAATAAGGCCTACCCTGAAATAAGCCCTACCCTGATTTTTCGTCATTTTCAGGGAGGCTTGAAATATAAGCCCTAGCTGCATTACTTAAAAAAAAAAATACATTACCTAGCAGGCTTGACCGAGGTCCCTCCCACTGGTCTCCGGAGCTCCGATGAACTTCTGGCAGTCCTCAACTGGCCACAGAAGATCACTTCCTGGTTACGGGATTGATAAATCCTGCCTCCAGGAAGCAATGGCTGTGATTGATTCTTTGACTGCTGCTCAGCAATGCAGTGCTCAATGAACTAATGTGATGGTTGTGATTGGTTCATCGAATGTTGCCTTGATTAACTGAGCAGCGGTCAAAGAACCAATCAGAGCCATCGTTTCCTGGAGGCGGGATTTATAAATCTCATAACCAGGAAGTGATCTTCTGCAGGCGGCTGAGGACTGCAAGAAGCAGGACCACTGTTCTCTGGATAGGTGGGGATCCCAGAGATCAGATCTCAACTAATCTAGCAGTTTTTGCCAATTCAGTGGATGGGTTAAAGCATAAAACAAATGTTTACTAATTGTAATATCCCTTTAAACCTTTATTACTGGGATCTGCACCATACAGAGTGCCACTGTACAGGCTCCATGCACATGACTTCAGAGCTGTTGGCATGAGTGGCTTCTTGGCACATTCCCTACCACCCACGAGGGCTCATGCTTTGCCAGGCCTCCTTGCTACTCTCTTATATGGCATTGTCATAAGATCCTGCAGAAATGTGTTTATCTTTCCTTTACGGAATTCTGGTATAACTCAAAAACACAGATATGGTGTTTTAGACACACACAGTGGGGCACATTTGCTTAGGCCGGTGCTTGTTATACCAGTCTAAATAAACTATGCTTCGGGCTAATAGCAGCAAAAGTATTAAGAGATGTAAGCAGCTCTTAATGCATTTGTTGCATCTGGTGGCACTTCCAGATGGAAACCCATGCCAGATGAAGACTGACGTTGGTTTCAGCTATATTTGACGCCAGTTTCAGCCAGCAGGTGATTAGGACAGCGCCTCTATTTACAAAGATGTGGTTGTAGCCAGTTGTTTGGAGAAAAAACCTATAATGTTTTTTTACAGGCTCCATAGTGTATAGATAGAGATATGTGCTAGTGGTGGAGGACACCCTGTTCAGATGGATATCCAAAGAGAGTATGCAAGGAGAAGTTTTGAGGTATTAAAACACTCCAGACAATAACTAGAGTACAGACAAAAAGAAGAAAAAGACTCCTGCGCTCAGGGTACCACAGAAGACCAGATGCACCAAGCAGTAGGCAATGCAAAAGGACTACGAGTATGTTAGTGGAGAGACTTCTTGTATAATCAAAGGAGAGATAATCATAGGGAAGTGATGAAACCTCCGTAAAAAGATCAAGATTACGGTATATTTATTGACAAACAGTGATACAGTGCAACGCGTTTTGGAGCATATCCTGCTCCTTTATCAAGCAGAAATCCTAGTTCTCTCTTCTCCAGTGCTCCAGACGCAAGAGCTCCCTCCACTAACATAGTCCTTTTACATTGCCTACTGCTTGGTGCATCTGGTGTTTTGTGGAGCGCAGGAGTTTTTTTCTTCTTTTTGTCCTTATGCTAATTTGAGGTATTGCGATATGCCATACACATCCATGTCCCTTAATGCTAGTCCCTACAAACGTTTTTATGTCCTTTACGACAGCTTCAGGCAGATGTGTAAGCTCATGGTTCAGAGAATAGAACTCATTGTTTGAGAACAAACACAATATGCTCTATTTGGGTGTGCATTCGTGCACCAAAGGTCCCCATAGGAGTCTATGGGGAAGCGCAAATAGGCACATATGCACATGCGAGCATGCGCAAAACACTGCGCATACTCACAAACACCGGCACCTAATTTGGCTTAATAGCCACTGAGATCAGGGAATGGGTGATTCCTCTCTCATGTCAACAAGCAGTGGAAATACCTTGAGGTGGAGCAAGTGTTTTTGCATTTACACTTGTCGTCAGTCACCCTTAGGCCTTTTATTGATACGCATTACGTGCGTATTTCATGACCGCAAAATACGCAGTCCTAAACCTTCATATATTTCAACAGGGCCTCTGACACTAGCATCTTTGTGCTTTGTATTTTATGCATACTAAATCGCACGCAAGATGTCTTATTTTTGGCGGTTTAGCGCATATTTCATGCATAAATCGCCATTGAAATGTATGGGGTGTGTAAATAACGTAATAAATACGCAATTGCACACATAATAATGTGTTATTTTACACAGGTTGCTACGCTACTGGAAGGGGAAAAAAGGTGTGACATCATCAGCTTGCCTATCTGTGTTTATTTTGCATAAAAATGCAGGCAAATGTGTGCAGAAGCGCATAAAAACGCCAAAAAATGCTGCGTAAAAAAGGCCGCATTTTTCCGTGCGGTGGTGTGAGAGTGGCCTACGGGTGCCGTTCTATAGGCATATTACTGATGCTATCTATGTTTTAGGCCAGGCAAACAATTGGATACTTTTTCATAGGAGGTTTTACACTCTTTTATGTATTTTGTGGTCGGTAAAAGATGTTTAATAAATGTAAATGAGCGATTTGTAGCTTTGCATTTGGTTCAGCTTTAAGCAAGTTAAGCAAATTACAAACATTGTTTGATGCCAGTATTTCCTAGAAGATATTCTGATTTACCCCAATAGAATAGACATTAAATGGCTTTTTGGGATGTATACATATGTTTTTAGTGATGTAATAGTAAAATGATTGTATATACACTGAAAATGTAATAATCTAAGTATAGCAATCTGTGCTGCATGCCAAAATAAAAAGATATGGCATTTTCTTCTGAGTGCATATATTGATATAGCTCCGCTGCAAAGCCAATAAGCTGAACCAATCTGAAACAGAAATGACATGTTTAGAAGTTACATGGGAGGTAAGTAGGATGTGGGCTTGATTAGATTTCATGGTAGGGAAGGAAGTCAAGCGTCCCCCTCTAAGTACTCTACGGTGGAGGTGTGCGCTCCACTGCTATGCATTACACTGTGCCTTGTGCCCCGGTGGCCTCTCATGCTGAAATCTTCAATATGCTTGATTATTAACCCTCAATATTCATACATATATCACCCATAATATGTATGCAGGCGTGGACACAGACAGCGGAGGGCAAGGACGGTATATCAGCACCTTGCTCTTAAATTGCTTCCCTTTAATTCTCTTTATTCAATACACAATCCACCAGTTGTGAGTCGTGACATTTATTAGCTCAGCCCCTTACATACAATCTAAGAGCTTAAACAGATAGGCGCATTTTTGTCCCGTCTTAAGACCGTGAAAATTACGGTCGCAAATGGGCCAAAGCAAAACCATTGATTTCTATGGTTTCGTTTTCACTATCAAGATTCACGTGCGTTAATACTACCCGCGAGAAAAGATAGGGCAGGACCTTTTTTATGCAAAATACTCGAGCGTTTAGCACATGTGCCCATCTTGTTAAGCTGTAGTAATCAGTAGGGAGCAGCCTTCTACCCTATAGACCCTTATCTACTGGGTCCGTGTGCAACTGCATAGGCCAGTGATGGTGAACCTTTTAGAGACCGAGTGCCCAAATTGCAACCCAAAACCCACTTATTTATGGCAAAATACCAACACGTCAGGGGGCGGGGCTTATCCTGATGTATGATTTTACCTCCCTCGATATAAAAAGGACAGGACCGCTTGAAATAGACTGGGAGGAACACCGTGTTTTTTTCCTAGCTGGAGCCATGGATTACCATTGGTGCGGATTTTGAAGGAAATCGGTCGCGTACTCGCAGCTGATTTCATACTATGCATCCCGCCCACCACCCCTTAGCTCCTCTGTAGGCTTCCCGCTGTCGGCACCCCTTGGCTTCTGGTTCCCTAGTGGCCTCACCTGACCAGCAGCACCACACCTGCCCTGGTTGCTGGGAACCAGAAGCCGGGGAGCGTTGACAGTGGGAAGCCTACAGAGGTGGTGAGGGGGAGTGCCGCATTGTATGAAATCAGCTGCAGATACGTGGCTGATTTCCAGTCAAAGGAGCCCTAATGATGCATACTACTGCACAGCATGCATCGGGCAGTCAGAGAGGCTAGTGTGGCCATCTTTGTTTCTCCAAGCCTGGAGGGTGACTTTAATTCTAAAGCAAAGGTAACCTTATAATATCTATAATATCTTAGAAGATATGCACTGGCTACTTTTAATAGAGACAATTTTATTTATTAGAGACACCTACTCCATAATTGGAGCTTCCCTGTATGAAAAATTAGACACGTAACCCCGGGGTGCAGCATAAAATTAAGTACGTTTTCTGTGGATCAGGTTTCAGTGTGAATTCACATTAGAATGGGAAAATCAAATGATCTAAGAAACTTTGAATGCCTGAGGAATATTCCGCTTTGGGGTTGAAACGCAAAGTTTTATGTTTCTTCTGTTTTGTTAATAAAAAGTGAATTTTAATCTGAAGCAAGTCTGATGTCACATCTGTCAGTGCTTGAGGAGTAGCACTTGTATTAGTTTATTCTCTTTTCATTTTGAGCCCCGGGAAAGGCCATCTGGTGGACCAAGAAAGGCTTGTAGCTCCACTTAATGCTTGACTCATCAGGTCTGCCATTTTAAAGTGCTTCTATGTGGTTGTGCACATTCCAGCACAGCTCCACCAGGTGAGAGTATAAGTTATTGCACCTTATCAGCTTCACCTACTATATGGACTTTACTACACCAGACAGCGCCCCTTGTCCTCCCCTCTCTCGTCTGTTCTTTTTTCCAACTTTGAATAATGCACGATCAACAGTGCTAGACTATTGTACCTGGGACCAGCATTTCAAAACTGCCAACCTTCTGGGGCTTTATATTGCAATGGTGTTGAGATTATACTCATATTCCCCTTTCGCTCATATGATTATACAGGTATGAGCGAAAGGGTATCCTGTGGATGTAAACAACTCGTCAATCAAAGGGGTCAGAAGAGGATATCAAGAATTATTCTAATGAACAAGATGTGCATAGTCAAGCAAATTCCAGTCAAATACAATGCTGGTGCTCCAACTAAGGTGTCTGAAGGCAAAACTCATTGTTTCTTAGCATGAATGGGAAATAACAGCAGACAACCATTTCTAGTGGTATTGAAGTCTAAGATGAAAAAAAGACTCTAGTGGACAAAAGAGCACAAAAATTGTATCCCTGAGCAGTAGAAAAACATTACTTGGACAGATGAATGGAGATTTCTGTCGCACGTGCTGATGGGAGGTCAGAGTTTGGCGCAAGTAGCATGAGTTTATGGACCCTTCCTGGCAGCTGTCCAAAGCATGTCAGCACCTTCATCTAATTTGCGGCAACTACAAGAAGCTTCCTGTCCACTTGGACCAATATGTCTACAGAAGTAATTCAACACCTACTGGAATCTATGTTCACAGTAAAATGCCTGAGGTTCTTAAGGCCAAAGAAGGTCCAAAGGTACTAGTTGTAGGATTTTAATAAGATATGCATCCAGTGTATATTTAACTGTTAATTGTTGCTCTTACTATAGCTAGATAGTTAAAGTGGTATTCCGGTGCTTCAAAGTGGAAGTTTCACATCCCACCTGGACACACTGGATTGTCTCTCGCAGATATACCAAAAATGTAAATAAATAAAGACAAAACAAGAATGGAACCAAAATATGGGAAACACTGTCCCTATACAACCAAACGCTGGGAAGGGCCCTGCCTGAATGCAGGGCGACCGCCCCATGCCTCGGCCCCTAGTTGACCATACGTGGGGAAAGAAAACAAAGCCCGAAAACTAAAATCACTATGTAAACAAATGCAGTACTTAGTTTGAGCTGCAGCAAGAAACTGAATGATCCAGTGTAGTGGCCCAGAGAATTAGTGGGGCCCCTCCATAATGTTATATGTCTGTCTTTTGCCATTGTCTTATGTGTAGTATGCATCACATTTATGTGTATTGCACCTCCGCAGCACTGAATGGGTTAATGTCTGGGTTATGTCTGGAAAATGTATCAGGTTGTGTGTCATGTGATTGTCATATATGTGTTTGTAAGGATGCTATGCTAGGTAGTCTATGCAAGGCAGAGTGAGTCAGTATAGTTTAACAAGTGTTCCTGCAAGAGTCTGCAGGTGAGTGAGCCACACAGACATTGATTGGTCTGAATGTGGAGAAAATGGAGGAAGCTGAGCGATTCCTTTCTGCTTGTCCTGGGACCAGTCTACCCAGGATATGCAGGTGCTACCACTAAGTACGGAGTGAGAGAGAAATACCACTGCATGCATGGAGAAAGGCACAAGAAGCATGAGTGTTGACCTGTAGAGAGTTGGAGAGAGAAAGAGTCGCAGGGAGCTGGATCACACAGATACCTAGGACTGTGGATTGTCCAAAATACCCAGAGAATCCTCACTGTCACACCACCTTCTCTTGTTGTAATTGTGCCAAACTGTTGTTGTAAAGAGGACTTTGTTGAAGTTACAGTAAATGGACATTACCGACCATTCCCGGTTTGTCCAGAACGTTTCCTTATGTGTGGACTACTTTATCCTACTGTCAAGATTCACTACAGAGGACAGAACAGTGGCATCATGAGTGACAAAGACTACAGGTAACTATCGGTTGCTTTTCCCTGTGACCTCCCCCAGCAGTAACTTGGTCGGGTCCCAAGCTGCGCCCAGGAGAGGAGATGGTCGAGCCCTGTGACAAGGTCTTTATCTACCCCGCTATCTCCTCGGCTGTTGGCCCACTTCTTGGATGCTGCTCAAGTAGAAAGCTTCTGACTGCTAGTCCAGTCAGGGAGAGACTGCAAAATCAACCACATTTCAGCTCAGTCTCAAACCAGGCTAAATAACACTAGTAATTAGCCACAGGTGCGACTAAACACGTCACACCAAACACCACACCCACTGAGCCAAAAGATGTTGAAACATCTCCAAAGCCAGCACCAGACTATCAGCAAGGTGGCAATTTCCAGAACCGTCGCAACAGGAAGTTATATGCTTCATGAAACGATAACATGTAATTTTGCAATATAATGTTATAACTTGTTTTACAAAGCAGTAAGGTATTCCTTTACCTGTGATCCCCCCCACTTAGTTCTCCATTGGTATCCAGTGGTTACGTCCTGTACGCTGTTTTACTGGTCAGGCATGCTCAGTGCCTTCACATTTTGTAATGATGACTAGAGATGAGCGAGCACCAAAATGCTCGTGTGCTCGTTGCTCGAGTCGAACTTTCCGCGATGCTCGAGAGCTCGTTTCGAGTAACGAACCCCATTGAAGTCAATGGGCGACTCGAGCATTTTTGTATGGGACCGATGCTCCGCATAGGTCATGACTTGTGAAACTCTGGAAAACCTCAGAAAGTCATGGAAACACAACAGAACCGGATAGGGAAGGGCAGGGGCAGCATGCATGGCTGCATCTGAGGCTCCCAGGTCCCACTATTAAGCCAAAATGGGGGCAAGAGTCTGGCGTCACCCCTCTAACAATTTTTACTTGGGACAAACCCTCATTAGCAAGGCACACTTTAGCTAAGCACCACACTACCTGCACCCAAGGACAATCACTGCCTGCGGGTGTCACCGCTGCCTCTTCTCCTAGGTTACATGCTGGCATTGCTGTCCAACCCCCCCCCCCCCGCACGATCCTCCATCCACAGCGCACACAAAAGTGTCCCTGCGCAGCGTTCAGCTGCCCTCATGCCACACGCTCGCTTCATAGCCACACCACCCTCATGTCTATTTATAAGCGCGTACTGGATGAGGAGGAACCGGAGGCACACACTGCAGAGGGTTGGCAGGGCCAGGCAGCAACCCTCTTTGAAAGTGTGGGCGATAGCTGTTGAGAATCGATGATAAATTGACGTTCGATCATCATTCCAATCCCATGCCACCTCCGTCGCAAAATTGTCAGGAGCCACAAACGTGGGCATAAAGGTGACTCAGGTGCCAGCACTTCTACACATCTCCACAATGCAGCAATACGTGTGGGAAACACGTGAGCAGGCCCTGGGTCAGGCTTGGTCCCAGCCTCCATCTTGTGTGACCCAAGGTGCCGCGAGTTGCATACCAATGGGAAATCCATGTGTCCCCACACATTTCATTCTGTGCAGGTGTTAGATAGCTCAACACCGCAATGGAAAGTCTTTGAGTTCCTTGGGCTTGCCTATGCTGTCAGTGCACAAAGATGGTATTACACAGGAAGAAATCAGAGCGCCCAAACATGGCAGAGTTTCACCCCGCCAAGGACCTGGGCCCACATTTCTACCCTAGTCAGTCAGTGTGTGTGCCAGACAGGTAAAACAATGCATAGGCGAGCCCAAGGAATTTAAAGATGGTATTACACATACGGAAATCAGAACACCCAAACATGGCAGAGTTTCACCCCACCAAGGACCTCGGCGAACCCCTGAAACATTGGTGTACCATGAGTGTAGGCGAAGGCCGGAAAAATTAGTTGCATAACAATACAGGCGAGGGCCACAAAAAATTGGTGTACCAAGAGTACAAGTGTGCCCCTGAAAAATTGCTCAACCGTGAGGGCAGGTGAAACCCAGAAACATTTTTTAAAGATACAGGTCACTGTTACTTAATTTGTAACAGAGCCTGGAGGCAGCCCTGTGAAAAAAATTGGTTTCTGTTAAAGTATCAATACTTTAGAAACTTTGAAAAATTGTAAAAAAAATTATAAGCAGCGCCTTTTGGGCCGCAGAAAAATTGGCAGTTCAGCGTGATGACATGCTGTTTAAGGAGGAGGAGTGAGGGGGCGTGGCTTAGCCGAACTCTAAGATGGCTGCTTAGTCCGGAGCTCTGAGACCCCAGACTCCCAAAAGCGACGAAAAAGCAAATTAAACAGCTTAACACTGACCGCAATACCGGCGCTTCCACGTCAGCTGTGCACCGATGTCCCGACGCAAGTCATCCAGAGCTCATGCAGGACGACTGGAGGAGTTCTTTACCGCACGGGGCAGCGGCCCGCGGGACGCAGTAACTGAAGTCCCGGCATTAATGTGCTCACTGCATGAAGAAGGAGAAGCTCCAGCCTCCCACTCTCCTTCACCTCGGGACCTATCACCCGACCGAGAGGATGATCCCGAGGTAAGCAAGACACATAAGCACCCGGGAAACGAACCCCCTTTGCTAGCAAAGACATCAAAGGAGAGCCACCCCAGCAGACAGGCACACGGAGCTCACAAAATGGCGTCGGCCCCACAGAATAAGAGTCCACTCTATGTCTCCCCTTCTGCTAGCCCTCTTAAGCAGCGCCCAAAGCTAGCAGGAGATCAGGCAGAAAGAACAACTATGCCTCCTGTAAATGACTATTTCTACAATGCTTACAAAAGAACAGCCAGCAACAGAAGCCTTTATAAAGGAGATGGTAGTTGCCCTAAGAGACTCCTTGCAGTCTAACTTTGATCTTCTATCCTCTACATTGAAAACAAGCCTAACGGAGTTTGATGAAAGGGTCACCCACACAGAAAACAAAATGGGAGAGCTTACGCACTCACACAACGACCTCATCGACTCCCATTACGCCTTAGCAGAAAAGGTAGAATCGCTCAAAACTAAATTGGCAGATGCGGAGGACAGAAACCGCCGAAATAATATTAAATTTAGAGGAATACCGGAATCTGTACCTCCAGCAGGAATCACCAAATATCTCCAACAACTAATACAAGCTCTATTACCTGAAGCTTCGCCGATGGACCTGATTATCGACAGAGCCCACAGACTGCCCAAGCCCAAATTTATTCCGGATACAGCACCAAGAGACGTACTGGCACGTATTCATTTTTTCCATATCAAAGAAGCGGTCATGCAAGCGGCCCAAAAACTTAATCAACTACCAGCTCCATACTCCAATATCCACCTATATATGGATTTATCTCAAGTCACTCTACAAGCCAGAAAGAAATTCTCAGCTGTAACCAGCACTCTTTGACAAGAAAAAATTCCATATAAATGGGGCTTCCCTCCGAAACTGATAATCCAAAGAGAAGGCGTAAACCATACTCTTTTGAAACCAGAAGATGCGGCTGCTCTCCTGAAAGCCTGGAACATCCAACTCCTTGAAAACGCAACTGCACTTCCTTCCAGGAGAACCAGAGACGCGGAGAAGAACCGACTTCCATACAACCCGAACCGCTGAAACTCCGAAAGCACTTACTAACAACGATAAGAGTCTGGGAGAAGGCTTTGCCTAAGTGAACTTTCCACCCCCCACCGATGACCAAGGCCAAAATCTGTAAGGACTTGTTTCTCTTTTTCTTTCTCGTAACACTTATGTTAATGTTACTGCATAAGTTGATGCATGTTACTTTTGTCCCTACTGTTTTGAGAAGACACGTACCGTATTCCATGCCGTATGCTAGCAAAATAATTGTCCCGCATGGCAATTGAGCTTCTCTCCATTAATGCTAATGGGCTGAACTCCCCATTTAAACGTTCATCCCTGTGGAGAGAGGCTTTGTCCAACCATGCGGATATACTTTGTGCCTCAGCTTCTCCAAAAATTTCACACAAAAAATACCCTAATATCTATATGGCCTGTGCACCCACTAAAAAAGTAGGTGTATTAATCGCCTTCAGAGACACTATGTCCCTAGAAGTATCGCATCTAGAACTTGATCCTAAAGGGAGATATATAATACTCTCTGGAAAATTAAACTCCACTCCCTTCACAATTTTAAATGTCTATGCACCCAATAATGCACAGATTCGTTTCTTAAACAAAATCGTAAAGAGGCTGAGGAGGCAAGAGATGGGCAGATTGATTTTATGCGGTGACTTCAATATCACTCCAGATAGACTTATAGACTCATCATCACACCTAGTCAGAAACGCACCTTCTCTACAGCCCTGGATTCAAAAAGAGGCACTTTACGACACGTTTCGCTGCCTAAATGCCTCTGCCAGAGAGTACACGTTCTATTCCCCCCGCCACAAAACCTTCTCGAGAATAGACTTAATTCTTGTGGACAGGTGGTCTTTACCCTATGTCACTGAGGCAAAAATCAACCAAGCAACCTGGTCAGCTCATGCCTCAATCTCTGCCACGTTTCAATGGAATGGCTGCGGGGAAAGATCAAGAACCTGGAGAAACAATCTCTTTCTGATGAGAGACCCCCAAAACTCCAAAGACATAGCGAAAGCCTTAGAAGAATTCTTCCAAATTAACGCAACCCCAGATATATCACCGCTATCTGTCTGGAATGCTCACAAGGCCTTCATTAGGGGAATACTTATTAAAATGAGTGCCAAACAAAAAAGAGAAAAAACAACCCAGATTAACGAAACTCTCTCACAAATCTCGCTAGCTGAACAATACATCCGCGACCACCCTACAAATGATGCCCATGAAAAACTTTTTACACTCAGACAAAAACTGCGCAAACTTCTTATGGAAAACTACGATAAGGCATTAAGAACTTCCCGCATAAATTACTATGGCTCAATTAATAAACCATCAAGAATAATGGCAAACTTAGTTAAAAAGAAAATCCAAAAGGCCAAAATCCCATTTGTGTATAGTCTTGATGACAAAAAAGAGAAAATTTCTCACCCAAAACAGATAGCCGAAATTTTTCGACAATATTACGCAAAGCTTTACAACCTCAAAGATGACATATCCACTCCCCAAGCAACCCCACAAAAAATAGCATCCTTTCTCCGAGACCTCAACCTCTCTTCTCTCTCAAAAGACCAAATAGACCAACTAAATAAACCTATAACAACAACAGAAACATCTGAAGCAATCACAATGTTAAAGAACCAAAAATCCCCAGGCCCGGATGGATATTCAAATGTATATTATAAACAATTCTCAACTCACCTTGTACCTTATATGGTTCCCGCTTTCAATTTAGCAATTTTACATAGTAAACTCCCAGAAGAAATGTTGGAAGCCACAGTAGTCACCATACCTAAACCGGGTAAAGATCCCACGTCACCAGCTAATTTCCGACCAATCTCACTTCTAAATTCCGACACGAAAATTTATGCAAAAATAATAGCCCATAGATTACTTAGGATCCTCCCCGAGCTAATACACACCGACCAAGTTGGATTTACCAAGGGAAGACAAGCCCCTGACGGCACCCGAAGAGTATTAAATCTCCTCAACAAAATAGACTCCTCCCATTCCCCATCTCTACTGTTAGCCTTAGATGCCGAAAAGGCTTTTGATAGACTCCACTGGGGCTATCTTTTCTCAGTCCTTGAAAAATTTGCATTTACAGGACATATAATACAAGCAATTAAAGCCTTATATTCGACCCCTAAAGCTAGAATACTGATTGAAGGCACATTATCTGACCCTTTTGACATCACAAATGGCACCCGTCAAGGGTGTCCACTATCACCATTAATTTTTACACTGATGATGGAACCCCTTGCAGAGCATATCAGAATAAATCCCCACATCCATGGCATACACACAAAAACCCGACAACATAAAATAAAACTATTTGCAGATGATGTCCTGCTAACATTAACAAAACCTACAACTTCTCTCCAAGCAGCATATTCGATTCTATCTCAATTCTCAGAGGTCTCTTTCTATAAACTAAATATTGGTAAATCACAGATCCTAAGCATTCATGTAAATGAAAAGTTAAAAACGGTACTACAGCAAGAATTCCCATTCCAGTGGCAACCCAAAAGTATCCCTTACTTGGGGGATACAACTATGTTTTCCTCTGAAAGAACTAGCATCTATAAACTACCTTTCCATTTTGAAATCCATACAAGGTGACTTAGATAATTTTAAAAGACAACAGACCACCTAGCTGGGTCGTATCATACTTTACAAGATGATGATTCTCCCAAAACTCATGTACTATTTTAGAACACTGCCCATCCCTGTCCCGAGAGTGGTAATTCAAAAATTTCAAAAACAACTGGCCAATTACATTTGGGAAGGTAAGCCGCCAAGAGTCTCCCTATCAACCCTAGCTCTCCACAACTCACAAGGAGGTGCCGGCCTTCCAGACCTCAGTGCATACAGAAATGCTATTACGTTAAACCAATCATTAGCATGGCTAACGAGGCCTACAACGATCAGCTGCCCTAGCCTAGAAGCAGAAGAGATTAGCCCCAGATCTTTAAACTCTTTGGTATATGCAAAAATCCTTGCCACCTCCTCCCCCCAATTGCGCTCAAGGGTAAACTTTCCTCACTTACCCCTAACCATGTCGGCAACACTACAAGCATGGAGTGAATTAGTTATCTCTTCAGACAAAGCAATATCCTCAAGCTTGAAAAAAATCCCTATTGACTGTTTAGGGTATTTTATTTCAGACTTGTAGTTGCTCCCATGGGTTAAAAAAGGAGTAAAACACATCTCGGATCTATTTACCAGGGGCGTTATAAAACCCTTTGGGTCCTTAATGAAAGACTTTAATATCCCCAAGGAAGATGTACTCAAATACCTCCAAATTAGGACATTCCTCCAGACGTACCAGATACATAATATATCTATACCCTGGGTGATCCTCCGAGGTCTTGAGGGAATCTGGCAAACAAATACTTCAAAAACCAGATTCTTTTACGACCACTTGGCGGGAAACTTAAAAACCGGAAAGAAGTGCCATCTCTTGAGTTGGGAGAAGGATCTGGGAATTGAAATATCAATCGAAGACTGGATAGATGCATTTAAATGGGCAAACAGAGCTACCAAAGGTGCAAACATGCTGGAAACACACATAAAACTAATAACAAGATGGTACTTCACACCACTCAAACTTAAGACCCTTCGCCTATCCAGAGAGGCATTGTGCTGGAGGGATTGTAAAGAAGTGGGTTCACTCCTCCATATATTCTGGCTATGCCCCCGGATCTCCTCCTTCTGGAGTGAAGTATTTATTCTCCTCAAAAATACAACAAAGTAAAATATATCAGAATTCCCGGGTACAGCTCTTCTGCTCTTAAAATTAGAACACCATAGCCCTCCAACCAGGCATTTGGTGGCCCATATACTCTTAGCAGCAAAATTGCTTATAGCAAGACGATGGAGATCAAATGAAGTACCAACAATCAAAGACCTAATCCATTTGGTTTCTGAACACAGCATTTTTGAAAGAGTTCTAGCCCTTAGAAACAACACTATAGAAAAGTACGATTCGGTATGGAATATGTGGCTTAAAAATCACCCAACATAATGTCTTCTCTTTGTTATGTTTGTCTCACTAAACTGTTAAACCCCCACATGTTTTACTTTCCACTCTAGTCTCTAGGTAGTTTGGAGACTACTGTTATACTACGTAGCTACCACTAAGTTACTATTTGCTGAAATAAAAAATAAAAAATTTTTCCGGTTAATAAAGTTGAGCATTCAAGATTATAGTTACAAATAAAAAAACCAAACTATTTTATTGTAAGAATTATATCAGATTCTATGAAAAATCTTACTGTAATGTAAAATGTATGTCTCCTTGTCTTTTATGATGCCAATAAAAATTGAATGATGAAAAAAAAAAAGGAGGAGGAGTAAGAGGAGGAGGAGTAATAATATCCGACAGTGATTGACAAAGCTAATTCCCCCTTCTTTTTCCAGTGATAGAGAATGCTTTTTTCTCCGGTTGCAGCGAAAATAATCTTTATGTTCCGCTGCTCTCCGCCGGTGGAGAAGAGAAGTCTGGGAAATTCCAGCCTTTGTTCATCTTTATGAGTGTAAGCATGTCAGCACTGGCAGTTGCGGGCGGGTACGCTTATCCGTAATGATTCCCCCAGCTGCAATAAACACCCTCTCTGACAAGACACTAGCGGCAGGGCAGGCCAGCACCTCCAGGGCGTACAGCGCAAGTTCGTACCACGTGTCCAGCTTTGAAACTCTATAGTTGTATGGAGCAGAGGCATCACGGAGGACGGTGGTACAATTGGCTACGTACTCCCTCACCATCTTTTTACAGTGCTCCCTCCGACTCAGCCTTGACTGGGGAGTGGTGACACAGTCTTGCTGGGGAGCCATAAAGCTGGCAAAGGCCTTGGAGAGTGTTCCCCTGCCTGCGCTGGATATGTTGCCTGATCCCCGCACCTCCCCTGCTACTTGGCCCTTGGAACTGTGTCTTTTGCCACTAGCGCTGTCAGATGGGAAGTTTAGCATCACTTTTCCACCACGGCCCTGTGATATTGCATCACTCTCATACCCCTTTCCTCTTTGGGAATGAGAGTGGAAAGGTACTCCTTATACCGTGGGTCGAGAAGTGTGTACACCCAGTAATCCATGTTGGCCAGAATGCGTCTAATGTGAGGGTCACAAGAAAGGCAGCCCAACATGAAGTCAGCCATGTGTGCCAGGGTACCAGTATGCAACACATCGCTGTCCTCACTAGGAAGATGACTTTCAGGATCCTCCTCCTCCTCTTCAGCCCATACATGCTGAACAGATGACAGGCAAGCAGCATGGGTACCCTCTGCAGTGTGCCCAGCTGTCTCTTCCCCCTCTTCCTCCTGCTCCTCCCCCTCCTCCTCCTCCAAAACGCACTGAGATATAGACATGAGGGTGGTCTGGCTATCAAGCGACAAACTGTTATCCCCCGTTTGCTGTTCCAACCACAAAGCGTTGGCCTTTATGCTTAGCAGCGAACTTCTCAGCAGGCAAAGCAGCAGGATGGTAAAGCTAATGATTGCCGCATCGCCGCTCACCATCTGGGTAGACTCCTCAAAGTTTCTGAGTACCTGGCAGATATCTGCCATCCAGGCCCACTCCTAAGTAAAGAATTGGCGAGGTTGACTACCACTACGCCGCCCATGTTGGTGTTGGTATTGCACTATTGCTCTACGCTGCTCATACAGCCTGGCCAACAAGTGCAGCGTAGAATTCCACCGTGTTGGCATGTCGCACAGCAGTCGGTGCTCTGGCAGCTGAAACCGATGTTGCAGGGTGGCAGCATCTGTGGTGGACTTGCGGAAATGTGCGCAGACGTGGCGCACCTTGCCGAGCAGGTCAGACAAGTGGGGGTAGTTTTTCAGAAAACGCTGAACCACCAAATTAAAGACGTGGGCCAGGCATGTCACGTGTGTGAGGCTGCCGAGCTGCAGAGCCGCCACCAGGTTATGGCCGTTGTCGCACACGACCATGTCCGGTTGGAGGCTCAGCGGCTAAAGAGAGGTCGGTCTGCTCGGTCAGACTCTGCAACAGTTCGGGGGCCGTGTGCCTCTTGTCACCTAAGCTGATTAGTTTCAGCACGTCCTGCTGACGCTTGCCCACCGCTGTGCTGCCGCGCGATACCGACTGCTGGCGACGTGCTCACACTTCTGAATTGAGAGGTAGAGGTGGCGTAGGAGGAGGAGGAGGGGGAGGGTTTGGAGGAGGTGGCATAAAACGCCACAGACACCAGCACCGAGGTAGGACCCACTATTCTTGGTGTGGGTAGGACATGTGCGGTCCCAGGCTCTAACTCAGTCCCAGCCTCCACCAAATTCACCAAATGTACTGTCAGGGAGATATAGTGGCCCTGCCCACCAGTACTTGTCCACGTGTCCGTGGTTAAGTGGACCTTCCCAGTAACCGCGTTGGTGAGGGCACGATTAATGTTGCGGGAGACGTGCTGGTGTAGGGCTGGGACGGCACACCGGGAAAAATAGTGGCGACTGGGGACCAAGTAGCGCGGGACCGCTGCCGCTATCATGCTTTTGAAAGCCCCTGTTTCCACAAGCCTGTACGGCAGCATTTCCAGGCTGATTAATTTGGCAATGTGCACGTTTAAAGCTTGTGCATGCGGGTGCGTGGTGACGTATTTGCGCTTTCGCTGCAACGCTTGTGTTAGCGACAGCTGAACGCTGCACTGAGAGACATTGCTGGATGGAGTGGAGGTGAGGGTGTGGGTGCAGGCCGGGAGGCGCTTGTGCCTGTGTCCTGGGAGGGTGTTGGATCTGTGTGGCAGGTTGGGGCACAGGGGAAGAGGCAGTGGTGTGACCCGGAGGCGGTGAACGGCCTTCGTTCCACCTTGTGGGGTGTTTGGCCATCATATGCCTGCGCATGCTGGTGGTGGTGAGGCTGGTAGTGGTGGCTCCCTGGCTGATTTTGGTGCGACACAGGTTGCACACCACTGTTCGTCGGTCGTCCGCGCTCTCACTAAAAAACATCCACACCTTTGAACATCTAGCACTCTGCACGGAGGCTTGTCGCGAGGTGGTGCTTTGGGAAACAGTTGGGGGATTCTTCGCTCTGGCCCTGCCGCAACCCCTTGCCACCCCACTGCCTCTTCCAACCTGTCCTGCTGCTACACTTGCCTCCCCCTCTGAAGCCCTGTCCTCAGTAGGCTTAGCAAACCAGGTGGGGTCAGTCACCTCATCGTCCAACTGCTCTTCCTCCGAATCCTCTGTGCGCTCCTCCCTTGGACTTAGTGCCCTCATCATCATCATCCTCCTCACGCACAGAAAGCTCTTGAGATAGTTGCCGGAAGTCCCCAGCCTCATCACCCGGACTCCGGGAACTTTCCAAAGGTTGGGCATCAGTCACGACAAACTCCTCAGGTGAGAGAGGAACCATTTTTTCCCACTCATGGCAGGGACCCGAGAAGAGTTCCTGGGAGTCTGCCTGCTCATCAGAATGTGTCATTTTCATGGAGTGAGAAGGCTGGGAGGAAGGAGGAGCAGCAGCAGAGGATTCAGAGTTGCAGTCCCTAGTCCGGGAGTAGTGAACTGCGTAGAAGACTGGGTGGTCGATACATTGCTGGATGCATTTTCTGCCATCCACGACACGACCTGCTCACACTGCTCTGTTTGTAATAAAGGTCTATCACGCGGACCCATAAATTGGGATATGAAGCTGGGGACCCCAGAAACTTGCCTCTCTCCTAATCCCGCAGCAGCCGGCTGTGATTCACCTGGACCAGGAACTCGGCCTGTGCCCACAACCTCGCTTGGACGTCCGCGTCCTCAACCCTTACCCTTACTCCTCATCATGGCGGATTAAGAATAGAGCAGGGCCCAAATAAATTACCCCACTGTACAGCACTGACAACTGTGGCTTAATTCACTGCACACAGAGACTTGTAGATAGCGGAGGCTCTATGCTGGGACTTGAAAAAATTAACCCGCTGTCTTGCGCTGATACCTGGGGGTAATTTACCGCTCGCAGAGATTTGTAGATAATAGAGGCTGTGTGGAGTGGGAGAAGACTCTAAAGCCAGTGGATAGTGCTGGTAACTGCGGCTATCTCAACCCCACCAACGGAAATGGTATTGTCAGACGCTCTGCACAGCGGCAGTCTACCTCTGTCTGTGGTCCGGGCCTAGTGACATCTACAGCTCTGACTACTTGAGACGTCATGTGTTCCACCACAATGTGTGTGTGCCACTCTGAGCAATCAGGTCCATCTGAGTGTTGAGAAGCAGTCACTGAGCATGCACCTGATTACTCAGAGTGGCAATATTTATGCCCAACTGGTTATGGGTATAAATTGAGCATTCACTACCTACTTCTCCGCCCTTCCATTTCTGATGTTTACCAGCATTACTATTTTCCAAGATGGCCACTGCATCCCTGCCAATATGCAGCTTTAAAATACATTTAGCACAATTACCCACTCTGTACGTTCTTCCTGTACATGTATCCACAAAGTAATGCCCTGCTATTGGTCAGCAATCTGGTCATAAGAGAGAAAAAAGCCATCCCTGGTCATTCCTATTGAGCAAGTCTGACCTGTAGTGCTGGAGTATTTACAGGACGTATCCAGGGGCAACCTGGGAATAAACACTTTTGAAGTGCCAGGAGAAGGTGATGGTTTATAGAGCTATAGACACAAAACTGAAAGCAGAATCACACTGCAAACTTTAATAACTTTTGATTATCATTTTCCAGCAACTTTGCGTAGCTGGAATATCTCTTTAACCCTTTCCAATCCATTTATTTTTTCTCACCCATTCTCCCCAGCTCCAAATAAATTGGAGCTGGGACAATGGGTGAGAAAAAATACATTTTCCCTGCACCCTCCTGATCTGACAGAGTTCAGGAGGGTGCAGGGAGGGACCTGCTTACCTGACCGGCGTCTTGTGCATTCTCCTTCTGCCTCCCGGCTCGGCGATCATGTGACCGCTGGGGTCAGGTGACACCTGGCGGTCACATGATCGCCGGGTCGGGAGACAGAAGGAGAATGCACAAGACGCTGGTCAGGTAAGCAGGTCCTTGCACGGTGCAGGCTCCCGGCTCGGCATTCATGTGACCGCCGGGGGTCAGGTAACACCGGCGGTCACATGATCGCCGGCCGGAATCTATGCATTGCATAGCGCTAATTGAGCGCTATTTAATGTATAAAGAAGTTCGCAGAAAGGGTTAAAAACCCTTTCTGCCTTCTCCTCGGGGGTCCTCGATGACGACCAGTAAAGGAGTGCATCTGCACCCGATGTGCCTGACGATCGGGTGCAGATCCACTCCTGCACTGCAGTGTCGGGCCTGCCCCGACATCGGAGCTGTGGAGGAAAATGATGATGTCGGGGCAGGCCCGACATTGGACTGGAGAGGGTTAACACCAGCCCAGAGGAAAAGGTATCCTTTTATATGCCTCGTAGCTTTTTGCTTTTCAAGTCATCGTATCTCCTACTCTAAAACTTAGCTTTATTCTATTTCCATCACTATTCAAAGACTATAGATACTTTGCTTGTAGCTCCAAGGTGAAATACAAAATCTGTAATAGGATTCCTCACCTACCCAGATGCGACTGCTGCCTCTGTACCCCTTATATTTATGCACTTGAACAACTACTAAGGCAAGTCCTTGGTCCCCTCTATAAATGTCATACATGTTTGTGTTATGTGGATGCACTGTGCAAAATCTGTCTAGTCATTTCCAGTGTGTATGTTACACAGCTCCAGCACTTGAGAGGTTAATGTCTGCTAAAATCAGTGCCTGCTTGTAAATGTATCAAGTTTGTCATGTCATATGGTATGAGAGAAGATATAAATAGGAATGATTGAGAGCGGGAAGATATATTCATCTTCAACCTGTGTTCCATCTTGACTGCCACCTAAAACAGAGCCACATGGAAGCACCTTCAGGTTCCTTGTGGTGAAGATGGAGGAGGAGGAGAGATTTCCCATGATGTCTGGATTGTGGATGTGAGCGGAGTGAGTCCCCAATAGTGAGATAGCAGTTGTAAGTAATTCTTCTGACAAGGCCAGTGCAGAGGTACTACCTCTCCGTCTAATTTTCCTACGCGGCTGTCCAGAGGGACACCCTTTAATTGTCACACCCATCCATCTCTGAGTTAGGGTGGAGGTACTGCAAGAGAATAATCTTTACTATGTTTAAAAGTCATTTGCCTGCACTGTAAAGTCTTAAAGTGAACTGCCTTGTGTAATCTGTTCAAGTTTGCAAGTAAAAGTTTATGCCGGGCCCTAACTGTTCCTAGGGACCCGTGGCACTCAAAGATTGCTTCTGTCTGCATTTATTCCCTGCCAAAGGTCTTTCTGGTGTTTAGGAACGGTGGCATCACCCTTGACAACTACAACCACCATCATCATGTATATTGGCATTCCCTATCCTAGGGGTATCTACGGTGGCCTGTAGTAATATTCCGGCCTTGAAAGCGTGTATCCCTTCAGAAAAGGAGTTTGGCAAGTGTCGCCGTGACAAGTCATCACTTTACCCTCCCAGCTCCCCACATATGTCAGGTGTCCGGGGTTTCCCTATGGGTATGTTGCATAATAATTAAAAGTTTTGCACCATTTGTCTTCTACATATCACTGTATATAGACACTGCAGTCCTAGGGTTTTTTCACTCGAATGTCGTTTTGATGCAGAGTAGGCGCATCAAAAAATTTGCATCTAAAAGAACCAATTGCTTCCTGTGGGTTCTTTCAGACTAACGTTTTTTGACACGGATATTTCACTCTGCCAAAAGATAGGACTTGTCCTATCTTTTGATGGCAAAATGCCGGAGACTCTATAGACTCCTATGGGAGTCGACCGGCACAGGGAAGAAGAGAGAGTTTAGCAGAGCTGCTACACAATGGCATTTCATGTCATTGTACATTGTCCTGGCAGCTGAGGGATTTCAGGGCTGTGGCATCGGTGCACTGCAAGACGCCACAGCCAGTTAAGTAAACTCACAAAAAATAGCTGCGACCAAGTCGCAGCTATTTTTCGTTCACGCATTTTAGCGCTCCGATTGCTGCATTTTTCTAGTGCGGCTATCGGAGTTGAAAAATGACGCTTGTATGAAAAAAGCCTAAGGCTGGTGTCATACGGGCATAAGTACATTTACCTGCGTGTTTGCTCTACAAATATGCGTGATGGGTGTTGATTATTTGCCCGCGCATGTGCGTGCTTTTTCGGTACTTTTGCGTGCACAAAGAAACACACAACCATGCTCCCATTTATTGAAATGGGCAATTATTAGAGTTGAGCGAACATACTCTTCCGAGCTTGATGCTCGTTCGAACATTAGCATACTCGATAGTGCTCGCTACTCGAACAAGCATCAAGCCATGTTTGACTTCGCCCCAGGTTTTGGCTCCTCCCCTCTGTGATGTTCCTGTTTTGGCCCCTCCCCGCCACGACGCAGGCGCGTCATTGGCAATTTTTTGGCGAGAGAGAGAGAATCTCGAATTTTACGAAAAGCTCGACTCGAATAACGCGGGCTCGAGCATTTGGGTGCTCGCTCATCTCTAGCGATTAAGTTGATTAGTTCAATATGGACTATTTTTTGCGCAAATGTTTAGGGAAAAAAGAACATGCTGCTTATTTTTTTGTGTGAATGAAATGCACATGCAAAACGTGAACCAACCCTTCGAAATCAATAGATTATACTTACTACGTATTGCACGTACACATTTTTTGTACACAAAACGCTGCACAAATGCGTTTGTGTGAACCCAGCCGAAGGGCCTATACACATGGCGTATTTACGAGCGCAAAACCTGTGCACACAATACGCAGAAAATAGAACCCATTGTTTTCAATTGTTTCCTTCTCACTGTTCTCTTTTGCTTGCACATTTCGCTCATGCGGAAAGAAATGCAACAGGTTCTGTTTTTGTGTGCATTCACGCACCAAAGGTCCCCATGGCTGTCTATGGGGGTGCGCAAATGTGCACATATGTAAGTGTGGATAGGCACATATCTGTGAACTGTGGCACCTAATTTGGTTTAATAGCCCTTTAAATCAGGGCAGGGATCATTTCCCCGCTCATGTCAACAAGCAGTGCCTGCGCAAATGCACACAGTATTGGTGCTAGAGGAAACCAATCTGTCAGGTAATATTTGATGTTGATGGTGTTAGTTAAAGGGGTTATCTCGCGCCGAAACAGGTTTTTTTTTTTTCAATAGGCCCCCCGTTCGGCGCGAGACAAACCCAAGGGATGGGTTAAAAAAAAAAAATATATATATTACTTACCCGAATCCCCGCTCTGCGACGACTTCTTTCTTCCTTCTCCAAGATGGCCGCCGGGATCTTCACCCACCATGCACCGCGGGTCTTCTCCCATGGTGCACCGTGGGCTCTGTGCGGTCCATTGCCGATTCCAGCCTCCTGATTGGCTGGAATCGGCACACGTGACGGGGCGGAGCTACGATGACGACGCGGGACCAGCTCTCTGGCACGAGCGGCCCCATTCACCAGGCAGATGACCGGACTGCGCAAGCGCGTCTAAAAACGCCAGAAGACAGTGAATTTAGACAGATCCATGGCGACGGGGACGCTAGCAACGGAGCAGGTAAGTTAATAACTTCTGTATGGCTCATATTTAATGCACGATGTACATTACAAAGTGCATTAATATGGCCATACAGAAGTGTATGACCCCACTTGCTGCCGCGAGACAACCCCTTTAAGAACATAGAGCTGATGATGTGTTGGTGGGGCAATACACACCACACACTAACTTTGATGGAGTGCAGTGGTTTTTCATTTTGTGTATTTTATACCGGTTACTTTTGACCCAAATTCATGTGTTTTGCTAGTCACATGACCACAAAGATGGAATCATGTTTTGTCTTTAAACCAAGTGATTTCCAACAATTCTTGATTTTGGCCTAAACGTTGCTGGAACCACTCCTCGTACGCCACAGGCTTTACTATGACAGGAGGCTGCAGTTCCCGAACAACCATGATAAAATGATATTGCTTGCTTAGTGGCTCTCTGACATGTTGCTAAAAACTTACCAGTTTCTTGTGCTTAACAACGAAGAGACGTTTGTGGAGAATTGAACAAACATACCCTCACATCCTGAACTGTGGCTGCTGACATTTTCAAATGCTCTCCCTGAAGTACATCCAACAAAGTTCCTACCATTTCCAGTTTGTTTGCTAGAAATCAAATGGTTGTGTTGTTGAGTATGGTGCGACCTCGAAACTTTGGCTGAAATTGCCACTGGCATTCCAAAAATGAACCAGACACCCAGTATGTGCGTATGAAGAAAAAAAAATACACTCTTCTATAGAAAACTCAGAAAAAACTGTACTTTCAGCAGTGATAAACACTGAAAGTCAACACTGGACCTCATTTATCAAAACTGCCTAACGGTATGACTGTCCTTGTTGCCTATAGTAGCCAATCAGAGCTCAGCTTTCATTTCTGAAACCTGGTAAAATGAAAGCTAAGCTCTGATTGGTTGTTATAGGCAACAAAATATATAAATGTGTCTGTGCATACTTCCTCCCAACAAGCTATGCCCCTTGTTGCAGAAAGTGGCGTAGTACGGCGTACCTGTCAAAAAGTCACAAGTATTTTGCGCCAGGTTTTGTGACTTTTTTATGCCAAAAAAAGGCTTCATAAATCTTCCTGTGTGCCAGCAGGTGCTACCCCATGATGAACAATGCGCTAAGCTGATTACTGCAGATAAGGACTGACATGGAATATTTGCACTCTGAGTGACTGAAGCACTTTAGGCAACATCTTCAGAGAATCATCAGCATTTCATGACAGTTAAATTAAAATACTGAAATTCTAAGAAAATTTGTAAGTAAAGTGTACTTAGACAAAACGATTATGCTCAGTGCTCTACACACCGAATATGATGCCTTATGGAGGCACTATATTTATGATATAGCTACCCCCCAGTATATATAAGCTGGTATTACCTTGATTAGTTATTCCTTTCTACCTAAGCTTCAGCCTCTTTTTCCTCAGATAGTCATGTGATCTCAGTTCTAACGAGCTCAGATCTACTTGTGGTTATGTGTTCATTTCCTAGTCAGTTTCTCAGCCTGTGTTTTGCTGTTACATGATCCATACCACAGAAACTACCTAGAGGTGGGACACAGACAACCCTATCACAGTTACTGATTATGATCACACAGTTATAATAGAGGAACTCATAGCTCATCCTCCTGACTGTATACTGGTGGTCTGTAGCTAATTTAGAAGACCATAGGAGCTAATGATAATTAAACTGCCCCTCTCAGCAGACAAAAGTGGTAAAGCCTCAGTTAATGCTGTACTGTTGCATCATGGGATAGAAGTGAAACTGAAAGTAAAAAATTTCAACCTCAAGATAATGAGTCATAAGCATCAGACAGGTGGCAGCATTGCATGGAAGTGGCTGTAATACACACAGGAGACCTCCAGAAGGTGACAGGCAATCAGGTATGTACAAGGTATTGGTTTGTATCTTGGCCAAGACACTGAAGCTCACAAGCCCACGCCAAGGGTCCTCTTTGTCTCGTGAGTCCCTAATCTAACAAGACAACTTATACCCAACAAGTCCTGCCTGTAAGCGGGGTGATTGTCCCAATAGGTACCCCGGGGCCATGCTCACTCTAGATGGTATACAACATATATGTTGAACAGGACAAAGTTTACATGCACAGACAAGGGACATACACCTTGATCAGGGAGTTGATCACAAGTGTCTGGTGAGCTACATAGACACTGAACATGTCGCTGTTCACACCAACAAACAGGGAATCCCACCCAGAACCTCATGCAAACAAGCAACACTGTACAGAACATGCATGACTCCAAAAAACCAGGGTCCTGAAATGAAGGAAATAGCAAAAAGGAATAAATGACCAGCACCCTCTAGGAAGAGGGTGCTACTATTTATATGCAGCTGGCCAGTGGTGATTGGCTGGCTGGAGAATTCCACACCATCAGCCAGCCAAATCATCCCACACCTGTGAAAGAGTGCTCCTGGAAACCTACAGCACCACAGGTCTCAGGAGCACAACATGACAGCTATATGTAAGATTCTAAGTGATTAAATAAATAATTATAATTATTAATAATAATTGTTCTAAGTATACTGCTTCTAAATTTAAAAAAATGTATTCAAACCTGTAGCCTAGCATAGACAATTTTTTTCAGCAGATAAGTCATCAATAGTTTGGTCCTTGAAACCCCCATTTAAGGACCAAGGGAAATGTTCATTATTGCATTCCTTCAGCTATAACTTTTTTTTTAAGTTTTAAAGCTACTGTGTTTCCCCGAAAATAAGACAGTGTCTTATATTAATTTTTGTTCAAAAAGGTTTAACTTTTTTTTACATGTATAGCTGCCTGGACACTATTTAAATTGACCTTTTTAATTAACTGTTAGCAGGGCTTAATTTTGGAGTAGGGCTTATATTTCAAGCATCCTCAAAAAGCCTGAAAAATCATTTTGCATCCTCAAAAAGTCTTATTTTCAGGGAAACAGGGTATGTAGTTACTTAAGACATTGTTTTTTGAGGAACTAGTACATATATGGTTTCATTTACTTTATGTGAATATTTGACACTGGCAATAATCATAAAGAAACGATTGCTTTTTATTTTTATGTGGTACTTAACATTTACCTAATTGATGGCATTTATTTGTTTTTCTATGGTGTATTAGCTTTAAGGCTGGGTTCACCAGGGGCGGAATTGGCATGGAATTTCCGTGCTGACTTCTCGCAGCAAAGTGGATGAGATTTGCAAAAATCTTGTTCACATGCTACGGACAATCCGCTGCAGACAAGCCGTGCAGAAACTGACATGCAAGCGGGATTCAAATCTGTGACATGTCAATTGTATCCCCGTTTCTGCTGCGGGGTCTCTTCTCTCACTGGGGAGAGATTTCTGCAGCGGAAAGGGCGCAGGTTTTGAAGCAGCATTTTTGCTGTGGAAATCTCATGGAATTTCAGTGGGTTCCCGCTGCGGACATTCCGTAAAATTTCCACAGGATTTCTGTCCCGTGGGAGACCAGCCTTATTACATAAAATTATTTATTTTGAAAGAATCCTGTTCATTGTATATAGTGTTTCAAAAGTGTGGAAAATATGATTGTTACACACATACTTATGACAAGGCACAGACCTGATGTGATTAATTTATATTTACATGAATACCACAACAGGATGAGTAGAGAAATAAAAAAATACCCAAATAGTCCGCTGATAAAGATGTGAAAGTTTTATGGCCTCTCAATTAGTGTTAGGGGGTCACCCGGTCAGAGTGTTATCTGTGCTATAGATTTCTCATACTTCCCATTCACACATGAACCCTCTTGAAGAATTTAGCCCTCTGTTGAAAGTATCAAAAGTTGCTAGAAAGTTGTACTTTCAAATTCTCCTACGGCTTTGTGATTTGAAATTGCCTTTTAATATGTTGACTTTCATGTGTTCTATGTTGTGTATGTGGAAACACCCATACAGAATGAAAACAGTTGGAAAGATAGTGATCCAATTTTGCCTTCAATGTATGGGTAAAGGGGGAGACCTGTTAAGCCTTGTCACCAAAATGATGGCCATTTTGGCCATTTTGAATGCCGACACCTTGGATTCAACTCTAATTTTTCCAATCAGAAGGTAGTTGTGTGATATATCAAACTGGCAGACAATTTCACCAGTTAAACAAGAGTGTGCTTCATTTTAACAGAATTTGTTTTCATATTAACACTGTGATTTAATGATTTTTCTTCGTTATGGGCAATGTCAGGTAAATGTCACCCAACCAGACCTCCCATTACCCGTAGTGCAGTTACGAAACTTCTTTCCAAATTTTAAGCAACAGGTTCTGTCGCTGATAAATTTTGTCTACTCATAAATGGCATCCTTACAAATTGCAGTTGCCGCAACACCTAATGGCGGATGACCCAGGTCATTGGATAAAATTTGCAGAATGGGTGTCATAGCAACTTTAGATAATGTCATCATTCACATTTACTGTAATGAAGAAAAATCATTGTGTTAACATCAGAACTAGTAAAGTTACATTAAAATGAAGCCCAACATTGGTTTTCTCTGCAGCTTGATATATCACAAACCTACCTAGAGTTGAATCCAAGATGGCAGCATTCAAAATGGCCGTCATTTTAGTGGAATGCCCTAACTGGTTTCTTCCTTTGTCCACAGCTTGTATGAAAAATTGGACCACCATCTAGCAGACCATTTTCATCCTATATGGGTTTTTACACTTTTCTTTTTTATACCTGTTATAGTGCATGTAAAATGCAGAGGCATCTGTTAGTGAAAATCTATGGCTGTAAGATACAGTGTCTACTATGCTGCTTCTTCAGACCTACCTGTATTCATACAAGTGCCCTACAGTTCCCTCTTAGTGGTTAAGTCATTCACTTATTCAAAAGAGAATCGCCTTGTCTAAAAGGACCCTTGGAGATGATTCTGTGTTGAGCAGTGATCCCTGTCTTCCTCCCTATGGCAATCAGAACGGCTTACGGTAAAGTAAAGGGAGAAAAACATAAAAGTAATGAATAACAGAAAATGGAAGACCCAGTTTCTATTTAACCAAACCAGAGAGGAAACTTAAAAGTGACTGTTTTTAAGCCTAATATCAGACAGCAGGTCTCGGGGGTCTAATAATGTCCATCATTTAACAGCTCTACCTACAAATAAGACACCATTTCAAACATTGTAAAGTCTTTGTCTCAGTCACCGCTCTGCTTTTTTTGATATTGGCTCAATTTAGTCCCTGATAATTGTCTACTCGATTCTTAAATTGCCACATTCACAGACCTTAGAAAACACAGACATCAGGCAAATTGGGAAAGGGATTTGTAGTAAGTAGTGAACAATACAAAGCAGTCATATAAGACTTAAGACGCCCTTCCACTAGCAAACAGTCCTGAAGAACAAGCAAGGTGAATGAGGGCTGTAATTGTGGTAAACATCAATCCTTTATCTAGATAAACCTGAAGAATTCACAAAAACATTCGATAAATTGAAGTAAAAGCCGGTCCTGAAACTGCTAATAACGATAGTAGGATGCATTTATACTTTTCTGTCTGCAACTTGGTGCAAAGTCAGATTTTGTCTGCACATCGCAAATAAATTATTAATAAGGTTATAAAGGAAAAGTATATTTTTCGATAATGTACCATTTGTAGAGATGAGCGAACGTGCTCGTTTAGAGCAATTACTCAATTGAGCATCGCTTTTTTCGAGTAACTGCCTAATCAGGCGAAAAGATTCAGGGGGCACGGGGGTGAGCGGGGGGTTGCGGTGGGGAGTGGGGGGGGGGGGGGGGGGGGAGAGCTCCCCCCTGCTACCCCACGCTCCACCTCGCTGCCCCCCGAATCTTTTCACCCGAGTGGGCAGCTACTTGAAAAAAGCGATGCTCGATCGAGTAATTGTCCTAAACGAGCACGTTCTCTCATCTCGAAATTTGGTATTATTCTGTGCTCATCAAACACCAATGGAGATTGGATTCTTCCATCACTATTCTATGAGCAAAACATTGCTGCCGTTCATAAAGCAATTCATTTTGGTATACTATGTAAATCAGCATTGGGGTACTCTTGTACGGTACAAATGACAGTTGGCTAATAACCTTAGGCCTCATATACACAGCCATATTGTGGTTCTGTTTGGTATTGAGCTGTAACTGGTTTCCCATAGAGGTGCATAAGGTACCTCTATAGATATACTGTACCTTCATATATCTTCCATTTAATATGTAAGTTTTTTATGCTGAGTTTGTTCGGAATATAACATGAAAAAATCTGGAATGCTTCACCAAATGCTGTATGTATAGAGCTTTTCGGCCTTTGAGGCATTGTCGAGCCATACAGGACACTTTAAGTCATAGGTCACAGCATATGTCATGTCTCTTCCTCCTGCTGGCACCCTACTCCAGCATCTGCCTGGTCTCTGTTGGTAGCACAATGGGCATGTGTGCATACCCGCAGTCTAAAAGGGCCAGCGTGCATCTTGGAAAGTCTTCCCTTGCCAATCATCAGGTTTCTTTGGCTATATCAGACACCGTCCACCTATAGATGGTGTCTGAGTTTGTGGTCTTTTGGCCCAGCTTAAGGTGCCATCTAGTGTGTTTTCATTCTCTGGCTGATGACTCTATTGCATTCTCTACTTTTGACCTCAGCTTGCTATATTGACCATACTTCTGTCTGTTGCCTGCCCCGAGCTTTGGCTTGTTGTACCATGCTGAATCTATTCTGTGTGTAGTAACCTCTTGCTTGCCCCTCGTTCTGAAGTTACCTTGCCTTCCACGACCGAAATTGTTCTGACTATGCCTTTATGCACCCCCTCAAGTATTGTGTCTTGGTCTCTTACTAGGACCACTTACATAGAAATGGCTTGGGGACTCTGCAGCTAAGCCCACATCTCGATTGGTGGGGTTAAAGGGTTAAGTCAAAAATTCCTCAGGTGTCATCTCTGGATTTGGCCCTAAGTCAAACCAGCATGTAGGAGAATGGATCTTCATCTGCTGATCCTAACACTATGCATATCAGTCAAACCTCAATGTCACTTTCAAGCAAGGCACAAGAGCATCTGAAGGCTATTGCTACTGATATATCAGCCCTCTGTATTGGCAATGCTATCCTGTTTGTATCTTTTTCCACTCATTTTGATTGTGGAGCGCACAGACATACACGTGTCCTTCCTTACCTTTACTTTTGGCTTGACTGTCACATCTGAATCAACTAGTTTGCATGACCAGAAATAACAAGTCTTCGATATAAAGACATAGTAAAACAGGTGACTGGTAATACCGGTCTCTTCAGCATTACTAAAGATAACAGGACTGTATGTAGCAGGGTATGGAGGATTTAATGGACAAGTTAACCAGAGCCACCTAAATGGGACCGCTCACTCAAGCGGAGCACCTGCCCTAGAAAAAGAGAGACCAGTCGGAAACTGCCTTATGGCAACTACGCTAAACGTTGGCTTCTAAAACTAAGTAAACCCAAAGTATTGATGTAGCTAAATCTTTAAAACTGAACACTTGGATAACTGCGGACTTTACCAAAGATTCCACTGGTGCAGTGTGGCCAGTACACAGTCAGTATAACCATTAGCCTCTAGTCAGAAGAGCTAGATACAAGAAAGTACTTGACTGACTGAGCTATCAATTATCCCAGCCAACCCAGCAGCTAAATAGATGATCAACCCTCAACTGCCAAGACTGAGTGAAATGTATATGTGCCGGCAGGTATATAACATGATCCAAAGTTAAAGTCGTGATGTCACCCAAGACTAACACAGAAGTTACGGCACAGTAGACAATGTGACATTGACATTTCCCCAGATGACTGCCAGGAATTGACCAGCTTTGAAGAGAACACAATTTCATTTTTCTCTGTCATTAGATGTATCTGCTACTGAATAGTGTTGCTCTTGTAATTGGCCGGGTGATAAAATCACCCTGAGTTTTGGTAAATCGTATGGGGTAAAGCCGGTCCAATTTTTGTGATCGAATTTACCAAAATGCCTGCTACAGAGGTCAGAGTGCAGCCAATCAGCAGCCAGGACATTTTGATGATGTCACCAAATATGTTCTTCATCTTGGATGTTCATAGCAGTTTCACTGCATCACATGACCTAGCCATATATAATACTAGCTGATATACCCGGCTTCGCCCGAGTTAATTTGGTACTGGTGTTTATCTGGTGTTCACACGGAAAATCTTATGAAGTCGTGGTTACTTTAGAGATACTGAGGAAAAACATATGTTCACCATTTTGCATAGTTCTCTGCGTTACCCAGGAAACACCACGTGGAGGCAACCATGCGACGTTTCTTTATATAAAATGACATCAGGAAGTGAGAGAATTAGATTACGCACATAAAATTTGGACACTAATTCTTTTGCGCTTAGAATGGAATAATCGAGTTGGGACTCATTAACTTTTCATATTTATGACACAATCAATGCTTGTGCCAAATTTCCCGTTTCTATGACACCGGGAAGTGAGACATTTAGATTATGTACGTAAAATTTGGACGCTAATTCTTTTGCGCATAGAATTGAATAATGGAATTGGGACCCATTAGCTTTTCCTATTTATGACATAATCAATGCTCGTGCCAAATTTCCCGTTTATATGACACCGGAAAGTGAGAAAATTACATTCCGCACGTAAAATTTGGATGCTAATTCTTTTGCGCATGGAATTGAATAATGGAGTTGGGACCCATTAGCTTTTCCTATGTATGACATAATCAATGCTTGTGCCAAATTTCCTGTTTCTATGACACCGGAAAGTGAGAAAATTACATTCCACACGTAAAATTTGGACGCTAATTCTTTTGCGCATAGAATTGAATAATTGAGTTGGGACCCATTAGCTTTTCCTATTTATGACATAATCAATGCTCTTGCCAAATTTCACGCTTCTATGACACAGGAAAGTGAGAAAATTAGATTCCGTACGTAAAATTTGGACGCTAATTATTTTGCGCATAGAATTGAATAATGGAGTTGGGACCCATTAGCTTTTCCTATTTATGACATAATCAATGCTCGTGCCAAATTTCCCGTTTCTATGACACCGGAAAGTGAGAAAATTACATTCCACACGTAAAATTTGGACGCTAATTCTTTTGCGCATAGAATTGAATAATGGAGTTGGGACCCATTAGCTTTTCCTATTTATGACATAATCAATGCTCGTGCCAAATGTCCCGTTTCTATGACACCGGAAAGTGAGAAAATTACATTCCGCACGTAAAATTTGGACGCTAATTCTTTTGCGCATAGAATTGAATAATGGAGTTGGGACCCATTAACTTTTCCTATTTATGACATAATCAATGCTCATGCCAAATTTCCTGTTTCTATGACACCGGAAAGTGAAAAAATTACATTCTGCACGTAAAATTTCGACGCCAATTCTTTTGCGTTAGAATTGAATAATCGAGTTGGGACCCATTAGCGTTTCCTATTTATGACATAATCAATGCTCTTGCCAAATTTCCCATTTCTATGACACAGGAAAGAGAGAAAATTACATTCCGCACGTAAAATTTGGACGCTAATTCTTTTGCGCATAGAATTGAATAATTGAGTTGGGACCTATTAGCTTTTCCTATTTATGACATAATCAATGCTCCTGCCAAATTTCGAGTTTCTATGACATTGGAAAGTGAGAGATTTAGATTATGTACGTTAAATTTCGATGCCAATTCTTTTGCGCTAGAATTGAATAATCGAGTTGGGACCCAATTACTTTTCCTATTTTGGAGATATTCTATGCTCGTGCCAAAATTCATGTTTCTGCGACATCGGGAAGTTGGAGAACTTTTGGCGAGTCAGTCAGTGAGTCAGTGAGTCAGTCAGTCAGTGAATGAGTCAGTGAGGGCTTTCGTCTTTATATATATAGATAGATAGGCACAGGACAGAGAAGCTGTATCACGTGTATATGCCTATACAAAACGTTTTCTGCACTTATACAGAGATAATGAACCAGCAGGATGCATGGACCTAATAGGATTCAATTGCAGAAGACAGTTAGAAAAAGATTGTGTATCCATGAAATTATGGCTTTATTGAGATATCTTAAAATCCTAACAGGAAGGACATACAATGGCGCAACAATCTGATGTGTTTCGACTGTCACAGCAGCTCTAAGTCATAGCAAGTGGTCTGCACTTTTGTGCATAGAATATATTGCTGCTGGTTTGAACACTTGCATACCAGCAAAGAAGTTAGATATAGTAACATAGTATGTTAGGTTGAAAAAAGACATATGCCCATTTAGTTTAGTCTACTAGCAACCCCCCCCCCCCCCCTCCCCCACATGTTGATCTAGAAAAAGGCAAAAAAAAAAATCCCCAATAAGTCAATTTTCCTCATTTAAGGGAAAAAAATTCCTTCTTCACACTTAGGCCGCCTGCAAACGGCCGGGTCGGATCCTGCTGCCAGAATTCTGCACAGCCTTGCAGCCCACCTGCTCCTGGCATCTTCTCTCTGCACTATGTGTCGGCTGCCACCCAGCTGATGCATGCTCAGAGCGGAGCTGGCCCATCACTAGTGACCTTATTTGTGCAGACCTCTGTGAGACCCGCACAGAAATAGGACATGCCGCTATTTGTTTTTCACGCATGTTTTCACGCGGACAAATCGAGGCCGTCTGCATAGGATTGCATTATGTAATACAATCCTATGGCAGCGGGCACAGGCGGAAATTCTGCGGGAAATCCGGAATCTCCGCCCATGTGCAGGGGTCCTAAGGCCGGCTGCACACAGCAGAGTCAGATTCCGCATTTGGGTTCCCGCGGCCGGTCACCCCACATACCTGCTTTTGCTGTACTATGGATGACCGCATACACTTGACGTCAGTAATCCGCAGTACAGATTTTTTTTGTTTTTCCCGTGCCATCGCTAGGCGATGACGCGGGTACCCACGGCCTATCCACAACGTCAATTGTGGATGTGTCGTGGGTCGGACAACTTCTGTTCACTTTGCACAAAAATAGAGCAGGCTGCAATGTTTCCTCCACTCCCGAAAATCGCAATTGTTTACTCAAATGTGAAGGAAAAAGTGACTTTACATAGCATGCTCTAAACAGTATTTGCTGCGAGTCGCAGATTCCACAGCAAAAATACGTTCGTGTGCAGCCGGCCTTAGTCTGGCAATCGAAATAACTCCCTAGATCAACAAGCCTACTTAAGTAATTAGTGACTATAACATGTAGTATTGTAATGCTTAAGAAAGGTGTCCAGGCCCTTGTTAAAGGGAACCTGTCATGTCCAGACAGGACCATAAACTAAGTTATGGTGCTGTTAGAGGATGTGACAGGGAGCCGGGTGATCTATTTTTTATACTTATCATATCCCACGACATGGCTGTGACCCCTCTGAAGGGAGTCTTTTCAGAGTCTTGTGTGGGCACCCTCCTATGCAGGTCTCTTTAAAAAGAGTCATATTCTTAGTCAGATATGCATAGACTTTGGAGGCGGCCTACAGGGGAACCAGGAAGCAGGTGAGTATGAAAAATATAGCACCCGACACCCAGTCACCTTGCCTAACAGCACCAATGGTCAGTTTACAGAGCTTTAGGCAGGTTTCCTTTAAACGTTTTTAGCAAATTCGTCATCACTATGTCCTCAGGCAGAGAGTTCCACAGTCTCACTGCTCTTACAGGAAAGAATCCCCTTTTATGTCGGTGTAGAAACCATCTTTCCTCTAGATGTAGAGGGCGCCCCCTTGTTACAGTCACAGTCCTGGGTACAAATAGATGGTGGGAGATCTCTGTTCCCTGATAATTTATACATAGTTATTAGTTCACCCCTCAGATGTAAGTGAATGACCTCAATTTTGATGACCTCTCTGGGTATTGTAGTCCACCCATTCCGTTTATTACTTTAGTTGCTCGCCTCTGTACCCGCTCAAGCTCTCATATGTCCTTCTTGAGTACCGGTGCCCAAAACTGTACACAATATTCCATGTGCGGTCTGACCAGTGACTTGTAAAGAGGAAGAATAATATTCTCATCATGTGCCCCTAGACCTCTTTTGATGCACCCCATGATCCTATCTGCCTTGGCGTCAGCTGCCTGACATTGGCTGCTCCAGTTAAGCTGACTATAAGTCCCAAATCCTTTTCCATGTCAGTTTTGCTCAGTGGTTTTCTAGTTTGTAATGGTGATATGTATTTTCCCTACTTACATGCATAACGTCTGCTTTCTATCATTGACCCACTTACACACATTCTCACCCAGACCAAGCATTCTTATTTTACATACCAACCTTTTATGTGGCACAGTATCAAACGCCTTGGAAAAGTCAAGATATACAAGATACAATGATTCTCATCCATCCAGTCTAGAGCTGACCCTGTCATTATAGAGTCCTTGAATATAAAAACACAATGGTCTGTCTACCACATTACTTAATTCCCTTAGAACCTGAGGGTGTATGCCATCAGGACCCGGTGATTTGTCTATTTTAATCTTTTTAAGGCGGCTCTCCACTCCTTCCTGGGTTAACCCCTTAATGACACGGCCTATTTTGGCGTTGAGGACCAAGCGATTTTTTGGTATTTTTCCATCTCCATTTTTCAAAAGCCATAACTTTTTTATTTTTCCGTGGACGTGGCCATATAAGGGCTTGTTTTTTGCGTGGCGATCTGTAGTTTTTATCGGTGCCACTTTTGGGTACATAGACAATATCGTAAAATTTTTTTTTTTTATGATAACAGGGAGAGAAAACGCATCAATTCTGCCATAGATTTCTTTTTCTTTTTTTTACAGCGTTAATCATGCAGCATAAATGACACACTAAATTTTTTCTGCGGGTCGGTACGGTAACAACGATACCAAAATTGTTATATTTTTTTTAGGTTTTTACACTTTTTTGCAATAAAACACCCTTTTTTTGGAAATCTTTTTTTTTTCTCTATAGCTGCATTCAAAGTCCTGTAACTTTTTTATTTTTCTATGTAGGGAGCTCTTTAAGGGCTTATTTTTTGTGAGACGAGCTGTAGTTTTTATTGGTACTATTTTGGGGAATGTATGGCTTTTTTGATCACTTTTATTGCATTTTTTGTGAGGCAAAATGCTAAAAATTAGCATTTTGCCTCTGTTTTTTAGCGTTTTTTTTAACGCTTTTTGCCGTACAAAATAAAAAGTATGTTCAACTTTTTGTACACGTCGTTACGGACACGTCAATACCCAATATGTGGGGTTTTCATTTTTTTCCCCTTTTTTTATGCTAATATTAGAAAAAGCATAAAAAAAGGGGGTTTTTTATATTTTTTTTTACATTTTTCTTTTTTTTACGATTTTCTTTTCTTTTTTTTACAGTATTTGAGTCCCTCTGAGGGACTTGCAGCACTGTGCCTATGATCGCTGTCATAAGGCATGGCAGAGCTACTGCCCTGCCATGCCTTATCGCTTGTACAGCGATTATAGGCACAGGCAATACAGGACGCCAGTGTCTGGCGTCCTGTTGCCATGGTGACAGGCCGGGCTCTTGTGATGACATCGCGATAGCCGGCCGGAGACACAGAGGGAGCGCGATCCCTCTGTGAACTCTTTCCCTGCCGCGATCTAGTTAGATCGCGGCAGGGAAGGGGTTAACAGCGGGGGGGTGCATCTCCGATGCCCCCCCGCTGTTGCAGCGGGATGCCGGCTGTGACTGACAGCCGGCTCCCGCTGCGGGATAGCGCGGGATCATATGTGATCCCGCGCTATCCCCAGGACGTACCGGTACGTCCTGTTGCGGGAAGTACCAGGCTCCCAGGACGTACCGGTACGTCCTGGAGTGGGAAGGGGTTAAACAGGTGACATTTAGTGGGACTTTACTTTATAATTCTGCATTTTACCTGATATTTCATTTTCTTCTGTGAATGCACTGGAGAAAAAAATATTTAATAGATTTGCTTTTTCCTCATCACCCACTACAATTTTTCCTACATTCCCTATTAAGGGCTCAGTCAGATGAGTGAATTTTTCACGCTTGTATAGGCGCATTTTAAAAATGGATCTATTAGAACTGAAGCTTTCCAATGAAAGCAGTCAGATGTCCACTTTTTAGAAGCATTTAAAATTTGCACCTGCAAAAGATAGGACAGCGTTTTTCGATTCTCACAAAAATGCGTTTTTCGTGTGAAGCAATGCAACTTTGACAGTAGAAAATCCTACTATCAAAGCCCTTAAATAAGCCCTAGCTGCAGGGGGAAAAGATAAAAATAATAATACATCACCTAGAAGTGATGTCAGCTCCAGCGCGTCTTCTCCTCAGTTTTTTTGGTGAGGGATTAAAAAATCACAGAATGGCTGAGCGCTTTGACCAATTACAGCCAATCAGAGGCAGCACTCCCAGGAGGCGTGGATTTTTCAATCCCCGGCCAAAAGAAGTAAAGAAGAACAGAGGAAAAGACGTACCTGACCCAGACAGCACTTCAAGGTGATGTATTACTATTTTTATTCTCACCAGCGCCAGCCCCATTGAAAGCAATGGGATAGCTGTCACAGCTGTGGCAGGGGATTCCTTGATCACCTCGGGGAGTCCCCTCATCACTGAACACTGCACACCTGTTATTTTTTTCAGGTACGGTGATTAATATTAAGTCCAAACTGGTAATCATCTTTAGTTATTGACAGAAACTTGTTGAATTTATGAAATCCATAGGTTTCAGCTTCTCAGTTTATATGCGGGAAGCTGAAACCTATAATAATTACCTCATTGTGATTTGCTGCTTTATCTATTCGCCTCAGTAATAGATTTTCGGTGGCTTCTATGATATTTTGTAACCTATAGAAAACACCTACAAAATTGTTATTATTGTTTTCCCCATTTATATCTACCCATAGAGACTCCACGTGTACATCTCCCTGACATATATCTTTCCGTACTGTAAGCTTTAAACAGGATTTGACATAAAAACAAACCACTCCACTTTTCCATTTTCTACATTCTTTTTGGAACAGACTGTAATCCTGTGAGTTAACTGTGTAATCACAGCATTCGTCCAACAAGATCTCAGTCATTCCCACTGTGTCATAGTTTTCCCACAAACATTACTTCAAATTTATCAACTTTATTGGTAAGACTTCTAGCATTAGTCATCATCATACAGTTTAAAAAGTGTTGGCTAATTTTTATATTAATTGTATCCCTATCAATTGTTCTGTCAATTCTAACTTTACTAACTCCTCCCACCACTCCACCCCAATTTTCATTACTTAGTCTCAGCTTACTGTCTATACTGTCTTTCCCATTATCTCTCTGGTTGCCCTACCAACTAGTCTTTAGTTTAAACACTCTTCCAGCCTTCTAGCCATCTTCTCCCACAGCACAGCTGCACCCTCCTCATTTGTATGTAGCCCATCCCTACGATAGAACATGTAGCCAATTGGCCCAGTTCTCTAGCAATCAAACCCCTACGTCCTACTCCAACTTTTGAGCCACTTGTTTTCCTCTATAATCTCCTGCTAACTTTCTTTGGAGGGCCTTGCCTTAAGCTTACATCCTAGTTCCTTGAAATTATTTTTAACGATCTTCCACCTTCCTCTATTGTGCTCATTGGTGCCAATGTGCAACATGGTCACTGGGTCCCCACCAGCCCCTCCTAGTAATCTGTCAACCAAATCTGTGTTGTGTTGAACTTGAGCGCTAGGAAGACAACACATTGTTCAACAATTCTGGTCTTTGTGGCAGATTCTGTGTCCCTCTAATAATTGAGTCTCCCACTACCAGGGCCTGTCTTACCTGCCCTGTGCTCCTATTCCTATTGTCGGAGGTATGCCAGTTCAGGACTAGCCTCCCTGGCACTTTACGCCACCTCCTGTCATCCAGCTAGATGCCTGATTATCCACCCCTCATCTACTCTAGTGAGTGTCTGCTCAGCGAGCAGCAAACACCTTTCCATGTTGTCACTATAGTGAGCTGTACATTTAGATCCAGGATCTGAGCTTCCAAATGCACAACCCTCTCACATCTCATACAGCAGTATGCACCCTCGAATGGCTGTTCAAGGACTATATACATGGCACAAGATGCACACTGGACAGCACTGTCAATCATGGAGCACATTCTAAATGGAGATAGTACAGATAGATAAAAGATATGGATCTTACAGATTAGATAAAAGTTAAGTGTGTACTAAAGTCTTCTCATTTTAAGATAAAAGTAATATATGCAAAAATTAAAATAAACACTGAATAAATACAAGTGACTCTTCCAAAGTCTTAGAATTTAAAGTCACTAATCTCAAGTCACACACTTAAGAAATAGCACACTTTAAAAGACAGCACACTTAGGATACACACTCCCTTTATATAGCTCTCAACTATAATACTCCTCTGTTTGGAAAGGACACAGGAAGTTCCACAGATGCAGACCTTGATTGAGTAACCCTGCCCTTAATTAATCAGCTCTGCAAAGAAATGGATATTGAAACCCACAAACAGACTATATGTGCTTTTAACTGTAACAACGTTTAACAATATAGCTCTCCAATATACCTCCTCAGTACAACGCATTTAACCTCTAGGGGAAAAAAAGCAATAAACCTATGATGTATAAGCTAAAAGATTATTATGATATGACTACTACTTGATATAAAACACAAATAAATAAATACAAATAAAATAGGGAAAGTTGCACTCGGCAATTACACTAATCTCAAGTCATAACGGTTAAGAAACAGCACACTTTAAAAGACAGCACACTTAGAATACAGCACACATACTCACTTATATGTGTCTTTGGCTTTGTTCCCATGAGCATATATTGGCCACCGTTTTCATGACCGGACGATATTTGCGCTACGATCTGAGGAGTTAAAACCCGTGAACAGGTGTACAAATCTAACGTTTGTGCGCCTGTTCAGATGGCATGGGCCCCAGTACATATATGCCGAGGCCGCCATGCTGTTGCTCCTTCCCCTACTCTCTCTTTCGCCACCTCACCTCCTTTCTCTCCCCTCTGGCTGATTGCAATAGCAGGGGGCTGGATGGGGGTGGAGCTAAGCCCTGTCCCGCATCCTCCCATTGCTGGCTGGGGGGTGGGAGCTTAGCTCGTAGGAAGAAAGCTTTATATAGCTTTTGGCTGTAGTACTCCTGCAGGAGTTGGAGCAAGCCCTCTGACCTTCCTTAAAAGTGGTTCTGCCTGTGTGTTACATCCGCAGTATACAGAGCAGATTGTAGAGTGGATGGGACACCATGCCTCAACTACCACCGCCTGCTCTTTCTCCCAGTCATAGGTGCACAGCAGTCAGTCTGCACTAGTTGGCCATGAACATTCAGCCTGTACTTTACCCCATGCCAAATACCCTGCACACTCTGAAGCCGTCCACATGGATCAGTCTGAGGAGCTGTTTGATCATTCAGTGTCATGGATATCAATGGACATTGAATGCACTGATGCACAACCATTTTTTTTCCTCCAAAAAGGAGGATTAGGATGGGTCAGTGCACATAGTCAGCCCTCCACAGGCAATGTGTTCTCAGGGGGATGTGGAAATGGAGATGCTAGCTCCCAGGGTTCACTGTAACATGAAGTCCACTCAGAAGGAGAAGAACATTGAAGAGGAAGAAGTGGTGGAAGATGATGAGGTACTTGATCCAACAAGGAGAGACTGAGAGAATCATTATAGAAACTCACAGGGGTAGGAGGAAGAGGTGGACGTTGCAGGGCAGTACTATTCAAATATAGGGAGTAGACTGTCTCAGACAAATAAAATGGTTCTACAGTTACCATCAGTTACTACTAGTCACAGCAGCACCAACATCAGGCCTACAGCTATGTCTGCTCACAGGACTTGTGCAGCCTGGGAATTCCTTGAAACTGCACGTGTTGACAGAAGAGCAGTCATCCATAAGATCTGCGGTAAGCATTTAAAACATGGCAAGAATGCAAACGACCTCAACACAACATGTGTGAACAGTGACATGAACTGCCGCCACCCACTGTCTTTGAGAGCCCACCATGGCTGGAGGGCAAAGATCCTCCTCCACCTCTTTGTAGCGCCCTTTTAACACCCTCTACATTGCAACAGATATCTTTATTTGAAAAACCCGGGCTCCATACAGTGCTGCACATTCTAAATGCCACACTCAGGGCCTGTCGTCTGGTGGAGTTACAGTGACAGTTTGGGCTACCACTCAACTGCCTCTTCTGTGACATGACTACAAAGTGGAATTCCATATTCCATATATCGCAGAGGCTAAGCCAGCAGCAGAGGGCAATCATGGAGTACCAGATGGTGTATACCATTAGGAAGCACTGTGCGAAGGTTGGCCACTTGATGTTTGTGGAGTGGCTGCGGATGAAAGATGTTTGTTCTGTTTTAGCCTGCCTTGAGAAAACAACCAAAAAGATCAGTCGTGATGATGCACTGATTAGTATGACCATCCCTGTTGCCTGCCCACTGGAGCAGATGCTGTAGGGCATCAGAGACGATGACGGGCGTTTTGTCACATTAGGAGAAGGAAGGGATACCAATGTCCCAACTGTCTGGCCAGTCCACCATTACTGAACACTGAAGGGAGGTTGGCTTTGGACAAGACAGGGAGGCATCTTCTTCAACTCATTTCTCTATCCATGGGAGAAGTATAGAAAAGGAAGATCAGAAAAAAGTAAGAAAATGGGGGGGGGGGGATATAGGTCCAGAGGCAGGGGAGGGGCCTACGCGATGTTCCTTCCATCTCTAATCCCAGCTATTCTACTTAGATTAGCAGGAGCAGACAGAGGACAGTCTTTTGCCTGACCCTGAGGAATGAGGGCAATCACCCTTAGGCACTTTGAGGTATATGAGTGCTTTTATGCTGCAGTGCTTGCAGAAGGACCGTTGCATAGCCCACAACAAATCATTACTGGATGGTCACTCTCCTTGATCCCTGCTACAAGGCCAAAATGACAAATCTCATTCCGACAGTCCTGATTCACGACGATTTTGGTGAAATTGGCGCAGTCCAAACACGAACCAATTATTCCATTAATCGCTTATCATCACTACTACTGATGTTTCTTTCTTTATCTTATCTCAAAACCTGGAGTACAAATGCACCAATCATTAACATGACTGGAGCATCCTGATAACTAAATTTATAGTACAATGTAGTAGTTATCTTATCATAATGTTAAATATCAGGTTAACATTCACTACATTTGTATCGCAAGATATTAAACAAATATATAAAGTAAATGTACGCTTCTGATGGATGCCATCTGTCAGCTATTCATCACCCATATACTCCCATGTTAAAAAAGTACATGTTTAGTATATACATTTATTTTACTGGATGGCGTGAGATTGTATTGAAATGGAATCATAATAAGTTGTATAACTTTACGCAAATCAAGAAAAGTTAAGAGTCGACATATTGTATATGTAGCCATTCAGTGGTTGTGATGTGAATTGCAGCCTGTCAAGGGTTTTGCTTGCATGTCGTGAGAATGTATTGAACTTGCATTGTGAGAAACTGGACTTCAAGGCATTTCATGCTGCTCTGTAATTGTCCAGCACTCATCACGTGAGTAGCAATCAGAGAACAAATGTAGTGCATCGGTAGTCTAACATGCTACCAATGCAGTTTACAATAGTTGGTCAGAGTATTATGATGGAATTTACATAGGAGTCTCACCAGTGAGAAGAGACACCTATGAAGTACTACACTACTCCAGTAGGGAGTAATCTGAGGAGATTCAGATTATATTGGATGAGAAGGCTGATACAGTTGTCACTGGAATATTTTGTGTGTGTTAGGCAGAGATCCCCAATCTGCAGCTCTCCAACTGTAGCAAAATTACAACAATCAATATGTCTTGAGAGCAGGGGTGATCCATGAATGAGGCTAGTTGAGCTTCTTGCCTCAAGAAGCGTAACCCAGCAGGAAGTAGGCAGCATGGATCATAAGAGAAAAGGCCTGCGGTGTAGATGATAAGTGAATATGAACCTTTGATGATGTAACAAGGGGGTGGAGCTCTGCAGTGTAACTAGGATGCATTCTCCTTGGCATTGGTGCTAAAGGATCTCTATGTGTCAGGTTGTATTTCAGGGTTACAGGAGTACACCTTCACAGGTAGGGGTTAAATGAGCTGGATGGGTGTGGTTATTCTGGTCAGCTACTCCCCTAGGTTTGGGGGTAGATATATACCCCAGCCCCTCTGCAAGAGGAAGCTGTATTTCCTCAGTCTCTGTACTTGTCCTGGTTCCATGTACCACCTATTCTGGGAGAGCCATGGCCGAGGTTCCAATGTGGGGCCGCCTTTATCTGGGCAATCACTCCACTTGTAGGTAGGGCCTAGTCATCTTCCCTGCAGCATAGGGTCAGTTTTCCTATCCTTTGTCCCTAATCCGTGTCCTTGGGTCACATTCATGTGGACCCGGTGCTTTGTTGCCCACACAATTGTAACACTATGATGTCACAAGAGGGCGGAGCTCAGCAGTAAAGTCTCCTGAAATGATGCAGGTTTAGGTGAGATCTTATACCCAGGGCAGTGCTTCTAACATCCCACAATAAAGGCCTCGATGTGTTCTCAGTTCTCTTACAGAGAGAATGTATACTGTTTTTAATAACACATATTGACAACTTGGACATCCTGACTTGTAATTTCGCCTCTTAGACGCCTCCACCATAATTTCCTCTGATAACCCACAATGTCGTGGACATGCTGGTACATCTTCCTTTGAGTATGTTCACACATGGCAGGTAAACTGCACATCTCTCCTATTTTCACTTTTTTTTCTTTACCATAGGAGACTTGAACTTGTGACCATTGTATTGCTTATATCATACACTGCAGTACTTCAGTATTGCAGTAAATGGTATTCTGCAGGCATTCTATTAAGACCGGCCACAGGTCTGTCTCAATAGGCTGAAATACATGGCAGGTTTGTGGACCTCTAGAAGGCTCCCTAATGATATGAAAATCGAATGGCACCTTGCTATCCTAGGGGGCCATTAGCGCAGCACAAATGCTGATTGTGGCTGTTGTAGTCCCTCTGTCAGATGTTAAAGACTGTTTACACTGGCCATGTATGAAGCCGGATCAGCTCTCATTCTGGCTCCATACAAAACCTGGGCAGTCCAGAGGCGTAACTCCAGGTGATGCAGAGGATGCGGTTGCACCCGGCCCCAGGAAGCTTAGGGGGCCCATAAAGCTTCTCTTCTCCATATAGGGAGCCCAGTAGTATAAATAAAGTATTATAGTTGGGGGCCCTGTTACAGATTTTGCATTGGGGCCCAGAAGCTTCAAGTTACACCTCTGCTGCTCACCCAGGATGTAATTAAATGTCAAGGGGTATGAAGTGGTTAAACACGAAACAGAGAATGTACTAGTATAAAAAACTTAAATAAAGCAGTGCTCACTTCCTCAGTTTACCTCTGATCCAGCACAGATGCTCCATTGGCTGCTTGCTGGTTCTTGCTTACAGGCTGCCAGCCATTATGTGCTATACCAGCACGCGACCCCTGCAATCCTTAGCAGCCATGTGCCATTCTCACTGCCATCATTGGGGAACAGGGAGGAGGTTTTTTTATTGCCTGAAAATTTGTATGCTGCTTTTTTGAACTACTGGACAACAGCCTTATCAGGTAGCACTAGCGCGTCAAAGTCTTTCCCCCAGATGACAAGCCACACTGTATAGTTACAATATAGACTATTGAGTGCTCCTTGGGCATTATTCTGAGAGTACAGTGCCACCCTTCCTCTTACTTCATTGCACAAAGCAAGTCGCTGATGGAAGGTAAAGAAAATTGTTCCAGAGCCAGCCGAAGAAGCACAAGGGGCAACTCCTCAGGAAGTCTTGTATATTCGTTTTATACACATAATATTGTAACTAGTATATTTTTTTTTGTGGTGGGGGCACCATTTTGTTGTTTGCCTTAGGCATTACAAAGGCTAGACACACCGCTGCTTGAGAGCCACATGATGCCAGGAATTATGGGAAATTGGGATCTCATGGAAAATCTTAGTAGGTGGATAGATGGGTTTCTACAACCAATTGTACAGATAATTCCTGGCTTTCCCAAAGACAGTGGAGATGTTCTGAAAGTTAGGACTAACTTGTGATTTTAGCGCACTCTATACCTCTATTCCATATGATAGAGCTTTGATGGCTATTGTTACCATGCAGGGCGGCGCTGGGTCCCGCGGCCGGCGCGCGCCGCTTCGAGCTCGGCTTCGGCATCCCGGAGCTGTGCTGTCAGGGATCTCCCGGCGGCGTGGAGCAGCCAGCGTGCAGCAGCGTGGAGCAGCCAGCGTGCTGCGGCGTGGGCGTGTCCGCCCGTAGGGTGCCGCCCGCTCTCATCCACCTCCCTTATGCAACAGTGGGAGAGTCGGCTCCTCCCACTCTCCGCCCCTGGGCGGAGGCTTTTAGTTAAAAGGCTGGCAGTGACCTGAACTCACTGCCAGTTATTGGTTCTGCTAGCCTCTAGTCAGGTCTATTCTAGTCTGTCCTAGTTGCTTGTCAGTATCCTTTCGTTTGCCTGTGAGCTACACCTCCAGCCTTGATTCACCTAGTAGTTTTGTTGGTCTGTTACACCTGCCTCTTCTGTCGGCACTCTGTCCCCTGTTAGTAGTTCCATCCAGGTAGTCGCCAGGTCCCTAGCCAGCGCAGGGACTGCCGCCCAGTTGTCCGCCTGGGGTTAGCCAGGGCCGAGGCAAGTAGGCAGGGACAGTGGGGTGCAGGAGATCAGGGCACCCCAACTGGCGCTCGGGGGGCAGAGTGCCGTAACAGCTATATCTGAACAATTGGATAGATATACCAACTATAACCCAGAGCTGAAGGAGTATTTATTATTGGTTATAAAGATTTTGTTGAAACACAATTGTTTTCTTTTAATGGTAATTTTTATTTTCAGCTGTAGGACTACCCAATGTGCTTGTGCTGGCTTCCATCCATCATGAACATTTATGTGTCCTGGTTGGAGAAGAGAAATTTATTTACTCATGATAAGTCTTTTTTTTCACTCTATCCAGTAGTATGCTTGATTTATTGATGACACCTCACTAATTTGGAAAGGCTCTCATGATAGTATACAGGAATTTGACCACCGCTTAACCCTTTCCAATCCACTGTCTGACCTCTGAAGACATTATGATTTAAGGCTGTACAGCTCCGATGTTGGAAGACGTCCGTCGGGGTTCTCTTACTGTATATTGCCAGCCTCTCTGCTGTTGGAGCCTACCCAACGTGTCACCTCATGCAGTACTGGCTTTAGCCAACATATAGCGCCGTTGTTTAACGGCAGAAAAAGAGTAAGCCCCCTAGGAAAACCAGGATACTGTTACGGCACTCTGCCCCCCGAGCGCCAAGTGGGATGCCCTGATCTTCCCGCACCCCACTGTCCCTGCCTACTTGCCTCGGCCCTGGCTAACCCCAGGCGGACAACTGGACGGCGGTCCCTGCTCTGGCTAGGGACCAGGCGGCTGCCAAACAGGAAACTACCTAATGGGGGGAACAGAGTGCCGACAGAGGAGGCAGATGAATCAGACCAACAAAACTGACAAGGCTGGAGATGGAACTCACAGGCAAACTGGCAGGGTGCTGGATAGCAACTAGTGCTGACTGGGCCAGACTAGATGAGAGGCAAACAGAACCAACAAAAACAGACAGAGTAATAGGGGACCAGAGGGAGCTGACCGACAACTAGGGACTGGCTGAGGCGAACCGCAGACAGACTGGCTAGGTGCATGCAGAACCAATAACTGGCAATGAGCTCAGTTCACTGCCAGTCTTTTAACCACAAGGTTCCGCCCAGGGGCGGAGAGTGGGAGGAGGCAACTCCACCCACTGCTGTATAAGAAGCACAGAGGAGTGCGGGCGGCACCCTACGGGCGGGCACGCCCACGCCGCCGCCCACTGGCCAACCCAAGCTGCTGGGATGACCTCGACACAGGGCTCCAGGCTGCTGGAGCCGACGCCGGAGCGACGCGCGCCGACCGCGGGACCCCATGCCGCACTGTATGGTAACATTACCCCCCCCTCTTACGGGGGACCTCCGGGCCCCCGGAAACTCGACCAGGCTTATCCAGGCAAAGGCTGTGAAAACGCTGTACCAACCCGAGAATGTGACCCTCCTGAGCGGACACCATGGCCTGATCCTCAGGTCCATGACTTCGGTAGTCTGTGGCTGCCCCATTTCCTTCAGGGCCAACCGTTGACATATCGTCATGTTTCAGGTCGTCTTCCGAGTCAATGTCCAACCATTCGCCACTGTCTTTTGACCCATCCTCGCTACCAATGACGCTGCCTTCAAAATCTGAGGCATCTCTAACTTTAAAATCACTGTCATCTGAGCTATCATACTCCAAAAAACTCTTCCGGGCCCCCAAATATTGTACGGTTCCTGGACCCCGGCAAGAATCCAGGACCTCCTGGGCCTTGTGTTCAACTTCATCACAGACCAGGGTGGGCGGCGGGGGACCGGAGGTGGGCATCACCGAAGAGACAACAGGTTTCGACAAAGACTTATGGCACCCCGTGCGACCCCTCCTTTTGCGATTTCCAGAGGACCGGTATCCCTTCTGTTCGACTGAGCAGGGGGGAGGGGGAGCACGATGGCTATGGCAGGACGGCCCCCACTGGGTTAGCTCCCCAGTGGCCCAATCGAATTGGGGGTTGTGCAACGCCAGCCACGGCATCCCTAGTACCATGTCTACCGACATTTTCTCCATCACCAGGAATGATAGACCTTCCGAATGGCGACCCCCCACCATGAGTTGTAACACTGGGGTCCTCCATTGTACCAAGCCCGAAGCAAGAGGAGTAGCATCAATGCTAGCAAAATGAATTGGCGTCTTCAGCGCCACAAATTCAGCCCTCAGGGGCTCAACGAGACGCATGCTTATCAGGTTAGCAGCTGCTCCGGAATCAATAAACGCCTGCCCTAGGCGGGAGAAGTTCCGGAATCTAACCTGGCAGGGTATCAGAAGTCTAGAGACGTACCTGAGGTCCTAGGCGACTCTCCCTGCAGTTGCCTAGGACTGGAAGTCTTTCTGCCGATTCAGACTGTGCACGCTGAGGCCTCCAGGGGCAAGTTATCACCCGATGTCCAGCTTTCCCGCAGTAGAGACAGAGATTATGTAATAACCGAATCCGGCGTCGCTCCTTGGGGTCCAGCGGGTCCAGTTCCATAGGTTCGGGAACAGAGACTGGTACGGACGGGGAGGGAACAGGACAAATGACCTCCCTGACTCTATGGGTCGGTCTATCTTGCTTCCCAGCCCTGAGCCTCCTATCTGCCTTCACTGCTAACTCCATAGCCTCCTTTAAGGACCCGGGAACGGAATGGGAGATCAACAGTTCTTTGACCGCGTCTGAGAGACCTTGCATAAAAACGTCTTTCAGGGCACTATCGTTCCATGCAGTATCACCCGCATAGCGTCTGAAATTGGAGCAATAATCCTCCACACAAAGCGACCCCTGATGCAGCGCCAGCAACCGTGCAACCGCCAACCCCACTCGGTCCGGTTCATCGAAGATACCCCCGAGTTCCTGAAAAAAGGAGTCCACCGACTGCAGGGAGGGGGAACCCTCGGGAATGGAAAAGGCCCAAGTCTGGGCAGAGCCCCGCAGCAGGGACATTATAAGCCCGACCCTCTGGACCTCCGAGCCGGAAGAACGGGGACGCATCCGAAAAAACAGGCGACACGCCTGTTGGAAAACGAAAAACTTGTTCCTCTCCCCAGAGAACACCTCGGGAAGAGGGCACTTGGGTTCGGGACAGGTAGAGGCGTTCTGCTCCTGCGACAACGCCCACTGCTCCTGGGCCACCATGCGAGCTGACAAATCCCGGATCACCGGCACCAGGTCTTGCAGCTGGTTTGCAAGGGCGCTGATCGCCGCCATGAAAAGAAAAACAATATTTTAAGGGCCAGTTATTATGTTACGGCACTCTGCCCCCCGAGCGCCAAGTGGGATCCCCTGATCTTCCCGCACCCCACTGTCCCTGCCTACTTGCCTCGGCCCTGGCTAACCCCAGGCGGACAACTGGACGGCGGTCCCTGCTCTGGCTAGGGACCAGGCGGCTGCCAAACAGGAAACTACCTAATGGGGGGAACAGAGTGCCGACAGAGGAGGCAGATGAATCAGACCAACAAAACTGACAAGGCTGGAGATGGAACTCACAGGCAAACTGGCAGGGTGCTGGATAGCAACTAGTGCTGACTGGGCCAGACTAGATGAGAGGCAAACAGAACCAACAAAAACAGACAGAGTAATAGGGGACCAGAGGGAGCTGACCGACAACTAGGGACTGGCTGAGGCGAACCGCAGACAGACTGGCTAGGTGCATGCAGAACCAATAACTGGCAATGAGCTCAGTTCACTGCCAGTCTTTTAACCACAAGGTTCCGCCCAGGGGCGGAGAGTGGGAGGAGGCAACTCCACCCACTGCTGTATAAGAAGCACAGAGGAGTGCGGGCGGCACCCTACGGGCGGGCACGCCCACGCCGCCGCCCACTGGCCAACCCAAGCTGCTGGGATGACCTCGACACAGGGCTCCAGGCTGCTGGAGCCGACGCTGGAGCGACGCGCGCCGACCGCGGGACCCCATGCCGCACTGTATGGTAACAGATACAAATTGGATTGGAAAGGGTTAATAATGATTGCAATTTGTCATTTATTTTTTCTGTAGATGCACAAAGTATTAATTTTTCTATATCTCAATTTGAGAGTGGATTATGATAATTGGTGAATTGCGCCATCCAAAATCTGTTAGTGGTAATACTCCAGTTAGTCTTCTGGTTAGTGAGTTCACCCATGCCAGGAGGTGTTCTTGTACTACCTATACACATTAATGGCACTTCCTGGTACAGGGTTATTCCCCACAAATTATTCATGGAGCAGAGAATATTGTTAATGACAAGTCAAGGGAAGAAGTGCTTTATGGGAAGAGAGAAAAACAAGGTAAATGTAATTACACGCAGAGTGTAAAATTTATTACCACACTAGTAATAATTACCCTGAAATAGTTATTATTAAAAGTGTTATATAAAGATAGAGCCTTGAGGATAATATTGGAAAATGGCTTCATTGCCAGAACACCCCAGACGATTGGGAACATTATTTCCCCCAAGCCCGTTTTGGACTAAATATGATGATAAAATCTGGTTGGCTCCCAAAGGTTCATTCAGATGTGGGAGTTTAAGATGCAATACTTGCTGCTACTTAATAAAAGCCTAGACTTTTTCCTCTTACCCTACAGGATACGTTCATTCTATATGTTCATTTTTGGTTTACCTATCATACTGCTTGTCAGGTACAGTAGGCTGGTTGTACAATAAGAGCTCCAAGGAAAAGTAAAGGTGAGCATGTCCATGATATGATTTATCCCTCCACTTGTGTTATATCAAGTGTTTCCAGGCATTTCTCTTCTGAACATTATGCTTGCCTGGATTCTACAGAGATTATTGGGGTGGAGAGGGTTAACTATAACCAGCCAACTTGGAATGAAGACTGGAGGCACATGTTGTTGAGGAAGGAGGCTTTTTGGATAGTGGCCTCAAATTGTAGGTCTCCAAAGGGTCTAAACCCGAAAACAGATCTTTGATATTTTTATTAAATTAGTAGCTCGGCATATACTGAATATTATGGAAAGTGTTTTTGATTTATTTTAAAGTATATATTTTCTAGCTGTTTTTGAGCATTGAGAGGCGGAGTTATTTTAATTGGGAGTAAATATAGGGTCACTCTGAGTATCTGGACTTTGCTATGGCTAAGACTCCTCTGTTTGAGTTTAAAAAAATGTAAGACTCGTCCAGAAAGTGCACTTGTTTTGTTTGTTTTTTAATGTTGGAATAAATTTTTTTTTGTTTTTAGTCTCCACTTGAAGTGCCAGAGTCACCCTCTTCATGATGCGAAATGTAGTCTTTCAACAACAGCTGGAGAATCACAGGCCGGAGACTACTGATGTAAGCTTAGAGCGTGAATGAAGAAAAGTACTACACTAAATCCCAATCATGTGCAGCAAAAAATGTCAGCAGGCTGTAGATTTCCAAATCTGTTTTATTTTGGCAGAGAAAATTATGTAATTTAAGCCGAAAAGCAACGCAAACAAAATAAAATCTAACATCTTACCATTAAATGGGCATTCCAACTGCAGATCTTTACAACATATCGAGGTGGGGGACCCTTCTGTGTGATTTCCAGCTGTTGGGAGAATAGGAGTTTCTTGGCTCATGCTCAGCCATCTAAGGCGGTCAGCGGTGGTCATGTATAGGAGGAGAAATAGAAAGTCACTCTGTATATGCTTAGAGATCATCACTAAAGATAACTCTGGTGTATCTGGTGAATCTTGGGTAACCCCTTTAATGTTAAATGAGAAGCAAATCTAAACAGAAGACAACCATTATCATCTATTATGCTTGATGACTAAAGGAATTAAAGGTTGCAGGAACATTTGGAAAATCATTTCAACAGTTTGGGTCCATTTGGGGCCTCACATGATCTATGATTTTATGATATTAACTATTACAAAAAAGAATTGTAAAAAGTTTGGTACCATGTAGAGATGAGCGAGCATACTCGTCCGAGCTTGATGGTCGTTCGAGTATTAGGGTGCTCGAGATGCTCGTTACTCGAGACGAGCACCACGCGGTACTCGTCTCGATTAAACGAGCACTGACCATTGAATTCAATGGAGCCAGCAATACAGCCGGCTCCATTGAAAGCAATGGCTGCCGGCGATCGCGGGATGAATTGTCGGGAAGGGCTTAAATATATAAGCCCTTCCCTGCAATTCATCCAGAAATGTGTAAAAATAAAAAAAATATATACTCACATTGTCCCGGCAGAACGATGTTAGCCCATTGAATTCAATGGAGCCGGCAATACAGCCGGCTCCATTGAAAGCAATGGGCTGCCGGCAATCGCGGGATGAATTGTCGGGAAGGGCTTAAATATATAAGCCCTTTCCTGCAATTCATCCAGAAATGTGTAAAAATAAAAAATATATATCTACTCACCTGGTCCCGGCAGATGGAGTTCAGCGCGGCTGGCCTGCAGTGGGTGTGAAGGGGGTGTGAGTCAGACATGCCCCTGATTGGCTCAGCGCTGAGCCAATCAGAGGCAAATCTCACTCACACCCATTCATGAATTCATGAATGGGTGAGTGAGTGTTGCCTCTGATTGGCTCAGCGCAGCTCTCAGCTGAATGACAGCAGTTCAGCACCACAGTGCAGGGGACAGCAGGAGAGCACGCGCCTGTGCCCCGGCAGCTGAAAGGAGGTGAGTATCTATTTTTTTTGTTTTTTAAATCGCTTTTAATTCATTTCCAGGGAATGGCTTATATGTAAAGTCCTTCCCTGAAAAAGAATTCAGGTGTGCCAGCGGACCAATGTCTTCAATGGAGTCGCCGGCAGCAGCAGCGGCTCCATTGAAGAGAATGCCTGCATTTTTATTCTTTTTTACACTAAAATCTTTCTTTTTCAGGTAAGGGCTTATATTTTTAAGCCCTTCCCGAAAATTCATCCCGCGCTCGCCGGCAGCCCATTGCTTTCAATGGAGCCGGCTGTATTGCCGGCTCCATTGAATTCAATGGGCTAACATCGTTCTTCTCTGCCACAGCTGTTACAGCTGTGGCAGAGGAGAACGATCGTTATGCTGACAGTGGGGGGGGGGGGGTCTCACTCTTGCCACTATTGTGGCTTAATAGTGAGACCTCGGAGCCCGAAATGCAGCCCTGCATGTTGCTCCTCGCCTGCCCTATCCATTTCTGTGTTTTTTACATGACTTTGGTGATTTGCTAAGATTTTCACAAATGAAAACCTTAGCGGAGCACCAGTCATATACAAAAATGCTCGAGTCGCCCATTGACTTCAATGGGGTTCGTTACTCGAAACAAACTCTTGAGCATCACTGAAAGTTCGACTCGAGTAACGAGCACCCGAGCATTTTGGTGCTCGCTCATCTCTAGTACCATGTTTGCCAGTATAGCCAAATGTGATTGTTCCCTGCAAGAGAAACCAATTAATCTTGTAGCTATGATACCTTTAAATGGCTAACAAAAATGATGTTACAGCAAGCTTTCAGAATCTACTTGGGGTTCTATTTAATCCTGAGGAAGATCCCCAAGTAGGTTTGAAAGCCCGCTATAACATTATGTATTTTTGTTCGCCATTAAAAGGTATCATATCTACAAGATTACTTGGTTTCTCTTACTGAGAACAATCACAAAAAATAATTGATGATTACAGTAAAATATCATTAATACAATGATTGGTGCCATATATTACAGTGTATGAGGCTGATTATGAATCTTCAGAAAAATCAAACTGTATGGTCAGCTTTAGGATAAACCTGTTCTAGACTCAAACCCCTAAAGATTTGGCACATGTATCCTTTATCTTTGTTTAGTCGTTCATGTCCACTGCACTTAACCCAGGCTGACTGCAAGAGATACTGTAACTTGTATTTGTAATGAGGTCTAGATCACTGAACAGAAGAGAAGCTGTTTTCCAGAACTGTAATAGTACATAGACACTGAAGCAGAAAATCCACTACGAATCCATGGTAAAATCAGTGCATGCTACATGCGATTTTGCAGAAAATTAATTGTTGACTTATCCATTGCTTATTTGAAGGCGTGCAATCCACATTGAAAATCTACAGCATAAGGGCGAGCACCCACTGGCGTTTGCGTTCTCCGCGGGATTTCCGCGCGTTTTTCGCGGCGTTTTCGCGGCGTTTTCCGTTAATTTCCATTGACATTCATGGGTGCATTAGGAGAAAAATAGGGACACATATGCAACTGACAGTTCCTATGTTAAAAACGCAAACGCAACGCAAAAAAAACGCCAGTGGACAGGAACACATGTTATCTCTATGCCTGTGCAGGAAAAACGCAAAACGCAGGTAAAAAAACGCCAGTGGGTGCTCGCCCTAAGGCTGGGTTCACACAGGGCGGATTTACCGCGGAAATTTTGTCCGGAATTTCGCCGGGGCAAATCTGCCTTCAGCCACTAATCCCGGGATTAGCTAGCCATGTGGATGAGATTTCTCAGAAATCTCATCCACACTGGATGGCGAATCCGTCGCGGCAAAGCCGGCGTTGCAGTACAGATTCGAAGGGCCGCAGCATGTGTATTCTTTTTTTTTTTTCCGTTGCAGTCGCGCTGTCCGCAACGGAAAAGCCTGTGGCCAAGCCGCCTCAAAACTCATGGCTAAGTGCTGCGGGGTTTGAAGCAGCGCTTTCTTGGCGGACATCTCGAAGTTTTTCGCTGTGGCCAAACCGCGAGGTTTCCGCCAGGGAATACGCTCTGTGAGAACCCAACCTAAATTGCCATGATGCAGATTTATAGCATTAATTTACACTGCAGATTTGTATGCAATTTGTGGATGAGATTTCCATAAATCTCATCCACTTTGCTTGTACTGTAATATGCGGTGTATTTTCTGCATACAAATCCAATGCTGAACATATACAATGTATCTGATATACATGAACATACACAACAGGGAGTGTTGCTTGGAAATCTACATGAAACTTGTGGGGATTATGCCATTTGCAAAGAATGTAATTCACAACAATAAAGATGAGAATCTGCAAGTATATCGCACATATTTTCTTGCAGATTTGCTGTGGTGTGCAAACATGCTCCCCATGTAAACAAACCCTTAAGGCCTCATGTCCACGGGGAAATCAGGGCCGCCGCAGATTCTTCATGCAGAATCCCGCAGCGGGTCTCTCCTTTCCCGCGGACATGAGGCTAAAAAGTAAGCATTACTTACCTGTCCAGACGCTGCGGATCTGCCCTCCGTCGCGGCCGGATCTTCTTTCTTCGGCCCGGCGGATGTGCTCGGCACGCCGGGAGCATGCCGCACGCATGCGCCGTGCACTCCATTTTCTTTTTTGAACTCCTGCTCTCCCGCGCTGGAGAGCAGAAATTCAGCTGCGGGTGTGCCGCGGATCCGGACGGCTTCCATAGGCTTCAAAAGAAGCCGGCGGGAGACTCGCACTAAAATGGAGCATGCTGCAGGTGTTTTCCAGCACACGCAATCCGCTCCTCAAGGTAAAATAACATTTAATTACCTGCGGGTGTCCAATGCATCCCTATGGGGCGCAGATCATGCGTGCGGGTGACCCGCTGCAGATCTGTCCCCGTGGACATGAGGTCTAACTCTGCACTAGTATTGAGCAAAAAAACCCTGTTTTGGAGTTGAATTTTGCTAAAAGTTCAGTTCAGCACAAATGTGAACCAAGCTTTTAGCAAAGTTCTACCAAAAAAGGATTCTATTGGTTTGGTTCACTCAACACTAGTCCTGAACACTGGTGTGTAACACTTTCAGAGTTGTTATACAGGGCTTTTAGGACTCCTAAACACTGTTATACACTAGGTTTTAGGGGTTTTGATGAACTTTGTATTTGGTTCAAACTAATTGAGACCAACCAAACTTTTTTTCAAAAGTTCAGTGAAACAGCCAAATCAAACTTTTTAAAAGTTTGCTCATCAAAACTTTACACATTCTGTACAACCATTGTAAAGGCACGTCATATTTGTGCAAGCGCAGTGGTAAATATGATGGTACGTTTGTACTCTATCAAACTCTGTAAAAAATGTAAACTATTAAAGTTCATGCCTACAAAATATTAACAGTATTTAGACAAAGTGAGCTCCACAATACAAGGATCTCTCCCATGATCTGTTTATACCCAGGACTACGATGGTAACGAGAGGGCATCCACTATGTCTAGAGGAAAGCAGATTTCATCACCAACACAGAAAAGGGTTCTTTACTGTAAGAGCAGTGAGACTGTGGAACTCTCTGCCTGAGGATGTGGTGATGACAAAATCCATAAAGGATAAAAGGGGACTTGATGTCTTTCTGGAGAGGAAGGATATTATAAGTTATAAATCTTAGGTTAATTGTTGTGCTGGGTCTTAGGCTGCATTCACACGAACGTATATGGAGAGGAGGCAGAGAGGGGGCAGGAGCTCAGTTCCTGCTCCTGACTCTTCCATCCCCCCCCCCCCCCCTTCAGATGAGGATGACGTATATCGGCTCGGCGTGAAAACCGAGCTGATATACGTTCATGTGAATGCAGCCTTACATTTAGGTAGGAACTATTAGGGGTTGATCCAGGGATTAGTCTGATTGCCATTAGGGAGTCGGGAAGGAATTTTTCCCCCAAAAGGGCTAATTGGCTCCTGCCTCTTGGGGTTTTTTGCCTTCCTCTGGATCAACAGCATAGGAGGATAAAAAGGCTGGACTAGATGGACATTGTCTTCATTTGGCCTTACATACTATGTATGTTACTATGTTACAGAGGAACAGCAAAAGCATTTATACATAGGGAAAATGAGCATGTTGGCCGTTGAAACCATTTCATCTAGACTCTGTAGAAGACCTTATGATATAATACATCTCTGGTGGAAATAGCAGAAGAAAGAAGTTCATCTAAAGGGAAACAATTCTTCAGTGAAGTCTACAGAACCAAGAAGTAATATTATTTTGACAATCTGATCTACTTTGTAGGAATGCCATCTAAGGTGACTTTCTTTGGCTCTGCCGTGGTTATCAACGTTAACTCCGAGTGATTCTTAATAAAATAAAATTTTTCCAATCAATTTTTTTTAACAAAATGACTTCCTAGCTAGCAAAAACACATACTTGCTTGCATGGAGAGAGTCGAATGACTATCAAACAGCGTTTTAGACTGCTGTACAATGAGTGTTCAGCTTGACAAGCCTTGGCATGCATTACCTTTTGTTATCGTTGGCTCCGAAGGGTGGTACTGTCAGATAGAACCCAAACCTTGATTGCCGTCTGCAGTTGGAGTGACACAGTAACCACCTTTCACAACTTACATCGCCTTTGATTCCTGACCCAGGTTTGACCCTGACAAGCACATAACTAAATTGTTGATGTAAATGTATATGTGAAAATATCCAAGCTGTTCCATCAATGCCATAGCTGAATGTGATTGTCAGGTGCTTGTACTTCGGATAGTCTACAGCCTTCATTCTTAACAAGAGTTTGATGAACTCTTTGGTATTTTAAGAAATGATCAAACATTGAAACCACCAAAACCTTGTAAGATGTTTTGCAGTGTGATGACATTTTAATTTAATAGTCCTGTGTTTTCTTTATAAAAGAAAGTGGCGTTCAATATTTATGTATCTACCCTATAACATCATAGAGTGTATATAGAAACTTCCTCGAATGTGGCTTTCTTCATCCATTGGCCATATTTTGAGCAAAGTGTCCTTGCAGCTTCTGGGCTATTAGTAGGGTTTGGAGGGATCTCCGATATCCACCATCTTTAGTATGGCGTATGCCTCTTTGACATCGCTGAGAAGACTCCCAGTGACATAGGAACTGAAGTTTTTTCAACGATCTTGCAGCTACAGGTTCTAGAAAAACTTCTGATGATATTGAATTACTGCTAGAAAGACTTCCCAGAATGGTGACTGCAATCTATATATACATTATATCTAACCATCCATCCATTATTAAGTGGAATTAGGAATAATAGTTATAGTACAAAGGTGACAGCTATTTCGAGTACACAAAATAGTCAGGGCAAACCAACATGGAGGTCTCTTTGCATGCTTCCCTACTTTTGTAGACACTGGCAGAATTTTTCGAAAGCCTCTGTAGGCTTTTCATTTAGTCTTAGCGTATCTAATGAACTATTTTCCAGTGTACAACATTCCAATGACGTTTGTTGTACAGGGTTGGCCAAGGAAAATTAGCCCGACACTATACTCTTATGTAAGCTGTAGTCAAGAAAATCTGTGTTGCCCACAGCAGCCAATCACAGCGCAGCTTTTATTTTACCTTAGCAGTATAGGAAATGAATGCTGCGCTGTGATTGGTTGCTATGGGCAACACAGATTTTTTTTTAGACAGCTTTCAATATAATGTGGTGCCAGGCTAATTTTCAATGGCCGACCCTGTAGACGCTATGGTGAGGATGAGGGAGTGTAAGGCATAGCGTGTATTGGTGCAAAATGTATGATCATGAGGGTAGAGTTGTTTGGAGAGAAAACCACATCACATCAGGCTAAGATGTATGTATATTAGATATAGACCATATATTATGCCCTAACATTAGTTTTGATATTAAAGAATAAGCTCGCCTTCACATAGCACATATCTACTGCGAGCTCTGCACAGCAGAAAAGCTGGAAATCTACAGTGGCCAAATCCATATCTAGGTGGCGTGCATTTGGCTGCGTTTTTTAATGAGTAAATGGTGCGACTTTTAACACTTATCTTTTAAGGATTGAAATGTGCAGCATGAATCCACAGCATAAATAGACATGCTACGGATTAAGAGAATCCGCAGGGTTTTTCAAAAATGTGGATTTATTGCGGAACTTTTCTCCAGCATGTAAAGGAGATTTTAGATAGCTCCCCCATAAGCTGTGCACTGTAAATGCTGCGGAATTTACGCTACAATTCCATCAGCGGAAATTCCAAAGCGATTCTGTTGTGAGTGAAGGTGGCCAATAGATTCCAACCTTTATAAAACTTCATTAATAGAGATGAGCGAGTATACTCGCTAAGGCACATTACTCGAGTGAGTAGTGCCTTAGCCGAATATCTCCCCGCTCGTCTCTAAAGATTCGGGGGCCGGCGGGGGGCGGGAAGCGGCGGGGGAGAGGGGGGAGGAACGGAGGGGAGATCTCTCTCTCCCACCCGCTCTCCCCGGCTCCCCGCCACAGCTCACCTGTCCCCTTGCCAGCCCCCGAATCTTTAGAGACTAGCGGGGAGATACTTGGCTAAGGCACTACACGCTCGAGTAATGTGTCTTAGCGAGTATACTCGCTCATCTCTATTCATTAATTAAAATGTGACAAAGTATAGAAAATATTTAAGTAAGATTATTATGACCACTAATTATTATTAATCACCTGCTTTTTTCTTGCAATGCTACTGTTTTATATTCTATTTTAGAGTCACAGGAATAAGGCTGAGCTACAATAACACAAACAGTCCATAGACAAGAGTAGTACTCTTTTGGGGTAAAAAACACTTTTTTTCTTATTTTAAAGTGACCCTCTATTTAGCAGTAAAGATTTCACTGTTGATGCAGAATACATAGTTAACATACAAGGTGCCTTCCTTTTCAATATTATGACAAGTTTCATCCCATTGTCAGTCCACTTTTTATATATTCATAGGGCTTCATTAGTCTGAGGAAGTCCAATAGTCTCGGGGCAGGGGACACGTAGTGGAAGATAAAAGATCGACACAGTGATGGCGTCTTCAGCCCTGCTCCATCTGAGAACAGGTGGAAGCTTTTACAGACACATAATGGGCATAATCTGGTGGCCACTCTTAGACACATGAAGAGGGGACTTGGGATGAGTCAAAACACAGCAGAAATGGAAAGAGCATAATCGAATAGAATTGAATATATAGTAAAAATTTTTATTTCAACTACAGCACTGTTTCCCAAACTCCAGTCCTCACGCCCGAACCCCCAACAGGTCTTGATTTGAAGATATCTTATAGGGAGGACACCTATGGCAATGTCTGAGGCACAGACAATAATGACAATACTTACATCACCTATCCAACACTGTGGAAATACTGATAACCTGACCGGTTGGGGAATTGTGGGGACTGGAGCTTAGGAAACACTGAAGTAGAGGGTATCTTTAGAGAATACCGTTGAATGACACAAAAAAAATATTTTTGGCATTAAAAAGTTTATACTATCATTTCTTAGGCATATATCACCATTATGATAAATAAGTTATTGGCTTCTGCCTCATTGGGTTTTCTTCTGCCTTCCTCTGGATCAACAAGGGGGGTGGAAACAGGCTGAACTGGATGGGCATTGTCTCCCTTCAGCCTAACATGCTATGTTACTATGTTCCTGTAACAACATCTACAAAAAACAGTGTGTACAATTACTAAAAAATCTATTTACGGTTTTTGGTTTAACTGTTGTTCAAGAATTAGGAAAAATGTCCTTTAACCCCCCACCCCCCCCCCCCCACCCCAGGTATTGTACAGCTACATAGCCTTAAAAATGTAAAACTGTAGGAGTGCTGGAAAAATAAGGGATCGACCACTGAGTTCTGTGATTCGCTGTAGCAGCCTGTAGCATGCCGCATACAGGCTGACAGCAAGTCAACAGAGACCTGGCGGGATGATCAGAGATAGCACTAGATCAGCATGGATGGGTAAATATACGCTAATTTATTATTTTGTGGCATGACCAGCATATTTAAGCACAAAAATTAAATCCCTTTTAAAGAAAAACCTGAGGGCCAATGAAGAAGAGCTTTAGAGTAAATGAAGAAATCTGTAGCCATTTTTGTTTCTCACTGTAAGAAGTTAATAGTATCTGCAAAAATATCCCTCATCTTAATTACTATTAAATCTTATTCATGTTATTAGTTTTTTGCTAGGAAAGCCCAATAAAAAGAAGGTCCAACTTTTTTACACCATATTAGGTTTAGACTTTAGAGCTCAACTTTTCTATGACAGCACTCCAAGTACAGCCAGTCAATCATAGGAAAAATATCATTGCTGATTGCAGTTATCACTTGAAGGAGCTCAAGAGTTTACAGTATATACATGTATTACTGCAATTATTGGGAGTTGTATACATTTGTATACAGTAAGGACACCTAGTGGTGGCTTCAAGCATTCAGAATTATTTCATTTAAAGATCCTTTAACACAGGAGCGGATCGCTCACTGAATGAAGGCGGAACTTGCCGGAGAGCTCTCCCGGGCCAACCACCTCCATTCAGAGTAAACAGGCAGTTGTTGAGAGATGACCCTGTTCACATGGGTCGATTATATCATTCAGTTCTTATACATACATAAAATGAAACACAAATGATAAGTGAACACATTGCCTTTCATCGTTCAATCATTGGCTGTGTTCACACGGAACAATTATCGTTCGGTTTTACATATGCAATGATTATCTGAACGCTAAGTGCTCCATGTAACAGAGCCCTATGGCTACATAGGAGATTTGAGCTCTATAACAGAAGAAAGTACTCATAGACAGTTTCTCAAAGCATTGGACCTATTTCGATAATAAAACTATCCAATTAGTTGACTAAAATTCATTCAGATTTGGCCATCTACATTAAAGTGAAGCTCTAGAGGTATCTGCCTTCTGATATATAATTCTAAGAGCATCTGAAGACAACATGGCATGCCAAGATCTACATCTCTTAGGCTCCTAGTCCTGCAGTTTCTCTATCAATGAGCTGTGATGACAACGCCTCCATTAAGTTCAATGGAGTCACGATGTTCACATGTGTTATCTAATGACAGTTCGGAATGACATGCCAATCATCATACCTAGTCTCAATGTCTTAATAGCACAGAACCGGTGTGTTACATGTATGTTATTACTCATTTGAAGTCCTGCTCTGTAAAGCACTTTATAAGTTATAAGGTATAAGAAGAACATGATATGAACGGTCTCGTAGGATTTACATTTCTAGGGGAAATATGGGAAAATCACAATTGCATCAGCTGGTAAACATCACGTAGCTGTGATGGAAATTGTTGGTAATGTCATTAGCTGGAAAGATTTAAAGTAATGCAGACCTGATTATTAAAACAGTGAGTAGTCAGAAGATGTCATATATTCCATTGCAAACATTCATATCCACTTTATTTAGAAAAGCCTGAGTTCACTTAGAAACACAGACATCTGACCGCAGATAAAGACCGATTTTATATATATACTAAATGTTTGCACATTACTTTTTGTGGGCTCATAGACATTCATTGTCCAGCCTTCCATAGGCTAGTGTGTGGTTAACTGCTTTCTACTACTTTTACTATATTGATTTCACCTATTACCTATATTGTTTTAGTAAGTTTTCACACTAGGCTATGCTGATCAAACACACTAGTGGCCATTTTATGGGAAGTCAGGTACACTATCTCTAAGTTTTATTATTGTGGGAAGCAACCAGAGGAAACCTTGGTTTTAAGGACTAGCTGCAAAAGTTACAAATTGAACAATTGTGCTACAGAGAGTTATGTGAAAGAAAATGGGAATTATATATTTAGGACCATGTAAGAAAAAAAAAGTCAAATCTGAAGTTACTTTGGTAATAATATGATATTAAATTCAACTCTACTATTTTGAACCCATTTAAAAAAAACAAAAAAAAAACAATGAACAATTTCAATCATTTTAGGCTCATTTCAGGCAAGCGTTTAAATAAGCATCCGTAATACACATCTGTATTATCGACGTGCCTCAAAAGACATTGCATCCATTTGTGATCAATTGTTAAGCCATATTGACTTCCGTAATTTTATTATTGTCTATTGAGCAAATACTGATCTGTATTTGCCCAATAGTAATGAATATAAATATGGAGGCAAATCCATAAAAAAATAAAGCTTCCTACATTTTTGAAAAACGGATGTAAAAAAAAATACGGCCATGTGATTAATCCTATAAATTTATATTAGCTCCATATTACAGTCCTCCTCAACAGAGACCAATATATGCTGGCCTGAAAGCAGCCTTATACCTTTGAACTACTAGGGAATTTTTATGGAGGCATTTGTAAAAGATTTGGATTTTTTTAATTACATTTTTGATATTAATAGCCAATCAAGTTTCCAGAAAAAGAAAACAACAACAATTGGACAGACAGACACTAAATAATAATAAAAACTGACTATTTTAATTTCATGATGAGTTGGATATTTTTATATTATTCATTGTATTATTATTTATTACATTGTTGCAAAGTGATACAATATAGAAATACATACAAATAATATCTGTTATTTATAATAACGTAGAGTAGCCCAGTGTTAACCAATGGCAATAATATTTCCTAATAATGCACATTTTATTTTATTTTTTGTCTCTAGTAGCTGATATCATGTGAAATTCTCCCTACAACACATACAGTCTGCAGCAAAAGGCAGCCGGTATCAGCTGAGCATGGTTCAGCTCCAAATTCGGGCTGTGTTTTCAGGACCACAATATGGAATAAATGTAACTCTATGTATCTATTCAAATAGCTGTATTTTTCACAGACCTATTTTTTGCATTTCTTCCCCCATATTGATATTATTTTCTATTGGGCAAATACAGATCAGTACTTGTCCAATAGAAAAAAAAAACAATACAGATGCAAATACTGATAAAATGCTGATGACATGTGGTTGTAAAGTCATCTATATCACACCCGTAAGATGTATTTAAATGCACTCATCTGACACTGGTCTTACCCAATAGATACAAAATTTAATCATAAAGTAGCAAAAAAGAAATAAACACATAATTAATTACTTATGTTATTGTAAATATTAATAGTCACAAAACCAGCGATGCCCCCCCCCCCCATGCGCACATAAAATCAACATGATTTAGTGGTAAAATTGGGACATTTCCATATTTTTAACATATTCATTACTGCAAACCTGTAAGTAACTCGTTCTATCTTCTTCCTGCCAAACATTTTATTGTTGCAGAACAACTATAGAACATAAGCTATAAGGATTAACAGGTCTCAGATTGCTCCAATCTTATAAAGCGAACATACTGAAACTACTGTACTCTCCGTGTAACCCTTACAAAATAAGGAGAAAAAAAAAATCACCATTTGCAGAACTGGATTTTTTGTCTCTAATGTTTATCTGTGTGTGTGTGTGGCTGCGGTTTGAAATAAAACCCATATGTGTGACTAAAATGAAAATATTAAAATCACAGGATCCCTCCCATGTTAGAGAAGTTAGAGTCTAATTTGTCCTGTCCCTGGAACACAAGCCCTTGGGGCAAAACAGCCAAAAAAGCAAGAAGCAGCAAGCCTGTTAAATTTAGGGGAGATCTCTGCACTTTGTCATTATAGTGAAGCATTTGACAATCCCAATTATCTGTAAATACTCCTATGGTTTTGTATATGAAACACTTTCTTTTGCCTAAAGGTTTGAATCTGGTATGTTTCACCCATTGTAAACATAAGTGAAGTCTTTAATGTTTGGGGAATAACTTTTTAAATGCGAGGCAAACTTTGTACTAGGTTGCAAAGGGTTAAGGAGCTTTAAAAACACACATATGCTAATTTACTGAATTGCATATTTGTCTGATTTCTGTCCTTGTGTATGAGGAAGAACAGTAACCGAGGACCACAGAAGCTGATAACTGAGATTGAGCTGTCAGACTGGTAGCTTGTAATTCCATGTTGCCTTCTAAAGGGGTTTTGGGCCCATACTTTTTCAGAGAATGCTCATAGACAGTCTATAGAACATGGCAGAGGCATACTGTAAATAAGGGATGGCAAAGACCAGTTGCTGGGTGCCAGGGGCACACCAACGAGCCACGCTTCTTTAACCAGGGTATTTAGGTTTGGGCAAGGAAGTGAATCTTTTCCATGGGTAAAGGAAATTCTAGATCCTACTTTCAGGCATTACCTGGAGCCAATGAAGGGTTAATAGCATCAAATAATGTAGCTAGTTTCCCTCAAACATACCAACTATCAGGTTATGGGGATCACTGCTGGGCTATATTGAAATAACAATAGTGTACTTGAATGGGAAGGCATGGATGTGCTACACGATGGTATGGCACACAAACTCCTGGGGACCCAAGAACATGGATTTCAATTTTGTGTTGTGGCCCCTGTAAGAGACAGAGTAAAACCCAGTTGCAAAGTTGAAGAGTAGAATGTGAGAAGCACTATCTCTCTAAGTCCCGTGGGACCGATGCTATCACTGAAGTAAGGAAGGCATACCAGATGTGGCCTGCTACTGCTGTGATAGGGGCAGATCATCCAAGATGTCATCCACCATTGTTTGCAGAAGGAATCAGGTACCAATTTGCGTTGAGAAACTCTGGAATGAACATGGGGCCAATGATGGCTCCATGCATGTTTTGTAGCAGAGCAGGCGACTTTGAGTACGCTTTCCTTACTTCAGTCATAGCAGCCATTCCACCGGAGTTAGAGAGATGCAGAAAGTGAATTTCTGCAGTTCACATGCTACGCTTCAACTTTGCAATTGGGTAATACTCTCTATCTCTTACAGGGGCCCCAACACAAAATTGAAATCCATATTCAGGGGCCCATGCACGATACTATCGTGTAGCGCATCAATGCCTTTTTGTTCAAATACACTAGTATTAAGATATAGCACTGGGTCAGTCTTTTGGACTACACCGTATATAAAGAATGGCAATAATTGCAACTGTCTCACCAGTTCAGGTATAATGAAGCAGAATTGTGCAGAACCCACCATAATCCCACTCCACATATAAGCCCCTCCTGGAGTATTAAGCCTAATATACCTTGTCATTGGAAGACAAACCCAATAATGCATAACAGAACCAAATATTCTTTCTTAGCTTTTGCAGAACATTTCAAACGTGTTTTTTAAGCTCAGAACCTTGTTGCTGCATTACGTACAATGTATACAATGTAGAGCATTGTACTTATAGAGCCCTCTCTATACCTCTTATCGGGAACACAATGAAAAAGTGGCATTCAATGCCCTGCGGAACAATGGGTATGAAGAATATTTTTGGACAATCGCCTGGTGTGTAGGTGACCACGTTGTTATGGGATTTGCCACAGTGCCAAAAAAATCATTGAATGCTCGAACCAATGTAACAGCCTCTCATCACAACCAGATATCCATCATGGAGGACGCCGGTAGTTACCGACAGGACTTGACCAGCCTTGCTTAGCATACAGTCTATAAAACAAAAAGAAACCAACGGTCAGGAATCTGAATATTTTTAGCAAATGTCTGATTTGCAGGAGTAATAGTTCCACTTACTCAGATAGGGGTCCCTTTGGCCTCTCGCACTGCCCCTCAATCTCAATCAAAGTAAATCCCACACCACGAAGTCTTCAGTTGCCCCATAGTAAGTGAATCTATTAACCCTGCAAATCACATACATTTGCTAAAAAGATTCAAACTCCTGAGTGCTGATTTCTTTTACTTCTATACATAATACCACTTATTAGGGCATGTTAATCTAATACAGAGCTTAGGGTTCCCCTGTACAAAGGGCTGAGTCCAGTGCCGCTCTCAGCTTCAGAATGCTTTACGCTTATCAAAACAACAATGTATTTGATACCTAGAGAAGTCTCTCAGCTCGCAGGCGCAGCACGTTCTCCCTGCCACCCAAGACGAATAAATGGTTTTACTCACTTCCTCGACAGATCATCTGTTCAGATTGATATCTTGTCAAGGGACCTTGAAAACTAAGCAACTGTTGGAGAAACCTTTCGGGTGCAGTTACCCTTCAATTATACATGTGCTGTTATAAATCAGGACTGTAAATAAGATAATGTTACCGGTCAGCGATGTTGGGGACGGAGAAGCAGTGGCCGTAACAATTCTCAGGTAATGATGGGAGGTAACAAATGAAACAACCTTATGTATACCATATAGATTTATTTATATCACCTTTATTTATATAGTGCGTACATATCACACAGCCCTTTACATCGCTTGATTTTATGAGTCCTTTCCCAATTGGGGCTCACAATTTTTAGATTCACATAGTAGCATGTTTTTTTGTTTTTTTTTGAAGTGTCGGAGAAAACCCACACAAGTACAGGGAGAAAATACAAGCTCTATGTAGATGTTGTCCTTCATGGGATTTGAACCTAGGACCACAGTGCTCCCAGGCAACAGTGCTAACCACTGAATAATGTATTTGCAAAATGTAAAGTTTTACAAAACTATACAAAAGTTAACACAGGAAAGGACAGAAAGTGGTTGCAAATGGATCTGGATAAAGTGGGTGCTTAGGCAGAGAAGTGGCAAATGAGGTTTAGCACTGATAAACGTTATGCACATGGGCAGAGGAAATACATGTCAACATTACACACTAAATGGCAAACAACTGGGACACACTGACATGGAAAAGGACTTGGGGATTCTAGTTAATTGTAAACTTAACTGGAGCAACCAGTGTCAGTCAGCTGCTGCCAAGGCTAATAGGATCATGGGGTGCATCAAAGGAGGTCTAGGGGCACATGATGAGAACATTGTTCTTCCTCTTTACAAGTCACTGGTGAGACCACACATGGAGTATTGTATACAGTTTTGGGCACGGGTACTCAAGAAGGACATATCAGAGCTTGAGTGTGTTCAAAGGTGGGCAACTAAAGTAATAATTGGGCGGACTACAATACCCAGAGAGGTTATCAAAATTGGAGTTATTTAGTTAAGAGAAGAGATGGCTGAGGGGCGACCTAGTAGCTGTAGAAATATATCAGGACACAATACTAGGATTGTGACTCTAACAAGGGAGCGCCCTCTACATCTAGAAGAAAGAAGGGCTCTACACCGACATAGAAGGGGGTTATTTATTGTAAGAGCAGTGAGACAATGGAATTCTCTGCCCGAGGAGGTGGTGATGGCAAACTCACTAAAAGAGTACAAGAGGGGCCTGGACGCCTTTTTTGAGCGATACAATATTACATGTTAACGTCAATGGTTACTTCTGAAGGGTCAGCGATGCAGGGATTATGCCAATTGCCAGACTTGGAGTCAGAAATAATTTTTTTCCTTTAGATGATGAAAATTGGCTTCTACCCCATAGGGGTTTTTTTACTTCTTCTGGAATAACATTAGGCTGAACTAAATGGACATACTGTATTTCTGTACAGGTTGTCATGGGTAGGATAATGGCATTTTTCTACGGCTCTGCAGGGCGGGGTGGGGCTTTGGTCATATAGGGGTGGGATTTCAGTGGTTTCAGTAGTAATGCTATTACTACTGGGGCTAATATTGCAGGCACTATTACTAGTAGTATCCCCTATATCAGCCCCAGTAGTAATAGTACCCCCCTGAAACCCATATACTTAACCCTTCCTCCCTGTGCAAGCGCTGCTACTCCTCTGCTCTGTGCTGTTAGCGGCGCTGATCCTTGTGCACACTGTGAGATCAGTGTGCTGCCGGACGTCTCCTCCCCCTGCTCTCGCGGAATGAAGTAGGAGATATCAGAGGAGGAGGATCCCAGCTGCACACCGGGATCAGCGCCGCTAGTAGCGCTGCTTAGTGAATATCAGCAGGGGATTCGTGGCCCCTGCCAGTATTCACTACTAAGGTGATGAGCGGCCAACGGCGGTGCCGCTGACCGGCAAAAAAACCCCAGTCCTGTTCTGTAAAGCAGTGGTTGGAGACCCCTGATCTAAACTATGCATACTAAGCAATATTCTATATGCAGGCATTCAGCTTGTTGATTTTACTTTTTATATTTCCAAATGTAGGCCAGAACTATGTTCTGTATGTTTATGAACCTTTTTAAGCTACAATACAGAGAAAGAATTCTGCTGTGGTCCAAACTGGCCAAAGCATAAAGAGAGACAAGCCCGTTGACATTTGTTTAGTAACAAAAGTTGTTACTACTGTATTTGGTTTATTTGAAGAAGAATCTGTGTTGGAAGTACAACATAATATTAATTATGCGCAAGCAGATAGCTTTGATCAGCTGACATATTTTATACTCTGGGTTGACACATTGACAAATAGTCTGATACTTATAAGAATAGCAGGTATAGACAGCAGCACACACACATACCACAATTCCTGTGGGGAGCAGGGTGTAGCTACACGCTCAATGTATAGATCCTGAAAACAGATCAATAAGCCAGATAGAACTTGAAAAAGACTGGGTGCTCCAGCCAAAACGTTATTTTCTATGTGGACTTGATTAAAGGGGATCCTCTGGACATGAGGATGTGAATATTGCACCTGTTTGCTGCTCATGTCTCATTTATGGTCTAGTCTGATACTTATTGATAGTGATGAGTGAACTTTTGAAAAGCTTGGTTCCGCCGACTCACCGAACTTTTCAAAAACTTTGGTTTGCTCCAAATTAGTTTGAACTGAATCGGATGTTCACCAAAACCCCTAAGGCCCCCTGTCCTCAGGGCGAGGCAGAATATCGCTAGCGATATTTCGCCGCCTGGGAGCAGGGGAGAAAACTAAAGCACCCTGTCCACGGGTGAGGCGGAATATCGCTAGCGATATTCTGCGATGAGGGAGCAGGTGAGAGACCTGTTAGTTCTCTGCTGTGAGCCTATCTGCAAGGTAGGCTCACTGCAGAGAATAGCAGCAAATCGGAGCATGCTGAGATTTGAGTCCTGCGAGCAAAGATTTGCTATGATTCTCCACTCGTGGACAGGGGGCTACGCTTTACTGCGCTTTCCAGTGTACGTGGACAGCGTGCACTGCGTTACTCGTGGCCGAATTATTGCCGCGAGTAACGCAATGCACTATCGTCTGTGGACAGGAGCCCTAAAACTAGTGCATAAACTGTCTAAGAGCCATAGAAGTATCACTCTGAGAGTGGAGCAACCTTTATTAGTGTTATGGATCAAGGAAGTAATCTTCCATGCAGAAGCAAGATAAGGTGCTGCTTGTCCACTAATCGCTAACTGTGTAGTAATGGGGTGTAGTAACTGGACTGAAGAGAAGTGAAAATCTGTGGACTAAAAGTGCAAAACATAACAAAAAGAAAATACTACAATAAGTGATTAACCCAGTTCCCTCTAGAATCTCCATATGATTTGCGTGTCAGGCTTTTTGTCTGTCTTTAAATGGTCACATGCCTAGCTGTGCCACAGTAATGGACTGCACTGAGCTGATATCACTCTAGGGAGGGATTCTGTTATAACCTCTGGATTTGCAAATGTGCTCCTGAGGAGGATAACCACCTTCTGAGAGCTATTTCTGAAGAAGAGTCTGCGTCCCCAAAACGTGGTAATAGTGGTTGTTTTTAATTATCTAATAAAGAAGAACCGGATTAAACACTCATTGCAATATTCTCTTTTTATTATAAGTGTTGCACCTTTAGGGCTCATTCCCATGGGTGTATGCATAAAATGCTAAGGGTTACCCATTTTGTAACTGTACGCTCTGCCGGCAGAGACCACGTATGGCTGTGTATGGCCCATAGCACAAGGTCATGCGCAGTGGGACTTTTTATTTTAAATGCCCCACTCTGTTTCAGGGTGGGGGAGGCATTTCAAAACATGCTGCATGGTATGTAGAGAGAAAGAGCATGCTGCAATTTATTTCTCTTGCGTATCGATACGCACTGTCTACATTCACATGTGCATGTATCAATGAAAGTCCATAGACTTTTATTGACTCCATTCACCACGTATCAGGTGTCTGTGCAATGAAAGTGTAATATGGGGTAAAATGCGATTGTTATCCGTAAGAGAAACCAAGTAATCTTGTAGATATGATACCTTTTAATGGCTAACAAAAATACATGATGTTATTGCAAGCTTTCAGACCTCTCAGGATCCTTACTGAGGCATAATCAAACAGATCTGGATGGGGCATATATAAATACAAATGTACACACATAAAAGGCACAGACATAGAGAGACTAATTTGCACTTAAAACAATACCAGACAAGATGAGCAGAGAAGTAAAAACTCAATTAGTCCACTGGTAAGGAATGTGACTGTTTTATGATCTCTAAATTAGTGCTAGGGGTCACAGGCCTGTGTGTTATCTCTCCTTCAGACCTGCAAATAAAGATGATGGAAGAATACCTCTGAAGCACCACCTATTGGATTGCAGCATTCCTTCAAATCAATGTGTGACTTTTTACCAAGTCAGTAAAACAATAATTGGGAATAGCACCCCATCCTGAGTGCTCTCCTTGGGGAGAGATGATGTCATCCCCTGACCCACTCATCCCCTAGGTGTCTCCACAAACAGCCTGGGTGCTCGCCTTAAGGACACTCCTCCTGACCTCCTTCAGACCTTTCATATTCTCCACTGATACAAGAACCCCGCTCTGAGGTTCATTCCATTTTTGAGGGTATCAAAAATGGCCAAAAATTTATACTCCCAAATTCTTCTGTGATGCTGCAACTTGAAGTTGCCCTTCAATATGATAACTCTCATCTGTTCCATGTTGTATCCGTGATTAGAAAAATGTTTTGCCACAGGTAATTCCGTCTTTGCCTCTCTAATAGTGTGGCGATGAGATCTCATCCTGGCTCTCAGTTTTTCTCCTGTTTCCCCAATATAAAGTCCTCCAAGAGGACATTTACTGCACTTGATCAGATATACAACATCGGATGTGAAATATGTGAATGTCCCCGGGATCTTATAGTCCTGCTGTGTGTTGGGGATTTGTATCCTGTCCGCAAGCAGTACATGTCAGCAGGTCTTGTAGCTCCTTACATTACAGGGATAAGTTCCTTTCTGTGTGTCAAAGGGCAATGCACTCCTGATTATAATGTTCCTCACATTTAGAGATTGCCCGTGTTAGCGCAATTTTCGCTATTTGATATACTGTGGGTGCCATATTAGATAGGAATAATGAACAAGCCTGGAGACCCTTTAAAGGACCACACATAACACAGAAGTGGAGGAATATAGTCTTCAGACAGCCATCCTTGTGTAGGGTATGATGGAGTTTCTTTGCAGTTTACTATTTGCGGTGAAAACACGGTTGTGTACATGAGCCCTTAGTCCATGACTTTTCACTGTCCTTCAGTACTATATCACTCTGTGAGGGTGATATAGGGCTTTTTTTGGCTCCTTATGTTATAGACCAGTGTTCAGAACTACTGTTGAGTCAACCAAACCAGTTTAACCCTGTTTCAGGTAGAACTTTGCTAAAAGCTCAGTTTGGGTTCATGCTGAACCAAACTTTTAGTAAAGTTCAACAGAAAACACAGTTCTACTGGTTCGATTGGCTCAACACTAGTTATTGACTATGTGTTAGATGTGATTGAAATCTAATATAGTGAAAAGTCAAAATGGCAGTGATTTGGAAACCTCTGTAGTGCTGATATCATAACTCTTGATTCTTTACATTGAAAAGAAAAAAAGTTGACTTCATTTCACAAAAATGCAAATGTAAATGATTTACTGTATTAATGGGTTGCTCCTATTACTATGCCAGTGAGAGACAGAGAATACGATGAGAACATTGCAAAGTGGCATAATGAAAGGCAAACTGCATGTTAGGGATACAATGCATGCTTCTGGATGTCCTAAATTGGTGCCTAACCCCTTGCTTGAAACATGGATAACTTAGCTAGCACCTCATGTGACACTGCTGTCTTTAATCCAGCTTGACTGAAGAAGTGATGCTGGTTTTATTCTGCCAGACTTTTTCCTTCTTTCATCTGCACACTTTGTGAGGTAGGAATGTTGCAAATTATGGCACATGCCATATTTGTGCTATAATTTGTGACTTTTCTGGGTGGGGTTTAAGAAAAGGGGGCATAATTCAAGAAATATATTAACACTTTAAGACATAAAATGGTGCAAAAAGTGGTGCAAATTTGCGCCTGCTCATACTAGGTGTTGATTACATTTTCTGGCTTTAGAACTGCCAAGATGTGCTAAAATAATTAACAAGTGTGGGTCTCTTAATTTATTTGGTATATTTGAGAGTGGCATATGAAACACCAATGTTGATAAATGTCTTCCATAGTTTTGACCATGTAGTTGTGTTAGTCTTTGATCGGTGGGGTACAGTGCACAATTTGTAACTACCAAACGCTGTATACAACTATACTAGGATGTGAAAGCTTTCTCCAACAAATAAGCTCTATTTCGGATACTACCGGCCTCTAAAACGACTGGTCTGGTTAGTAAATACCGTATATACCAGCGTATAAGATGACCCTTTAACCCCGAAAAATCTGCTCTGCAGTTGGGGGTCATCTTATACGCCGGATATACAAAAAAAAAGCAGTACTCACCTCCCCTGGCGTTCTGCGGCGCTGTTGCAGGCTGTCGCTCCCTCCTCGTCCCCGATAGAGCATTGCTTTCTGGATGGCTGTGATTGGCTGACGCCGCATGAGTTAGCCAATCACAGCATTAGCTTTCTGGAGGCGGGGATTTCAAGCCGGCGTATAAGACGACCTTTTAACCCCAAAAAATCTGCTCTGCAGTCGGGGGTCGCCTTATACGCCGGATATACAAAAAAAAAGCAGTACTCACCTCCCCTGGCGTACTGCGGCGCTGCTGCAGGCTGTCGCTTCCTCCTCGTCCCCAATAGAGCATTGCTTTCTGGATGGCTGTGATTGGCTGACGCCGCATGAGTTAGCCAATCACAGCATTAGCTTTCTGGAGGCGAGGATTTCAAGCCCCGCATCCAGAATGCAATGCTCTGTTGGGGATGATGAGGGAGCGACAGCCTGCAGCAGTGCCGCAGAACGCCAGGGAAGGTGAGTACTGCTTTTTTTTTTTTTATACCGTGTTCCCGGTGTATAAGGCGACAGTTGGGGGGTCGTCTTATACGCCCAGTCGCCTTATACGCCAGAATATACGGTACTTCTTTTTTGAGTGAATTAATTTTGAAGGATTCTTTTTGAGAACTCTGCATTGAGCCATTCCTGTCAATCCATTGAAAATAGTATGAATAAATTGACAAATAGGTCTAAATTTTTCTTGTTAAAATTGGTGTCTAAGAGAATATATAGGTTAATAAGAAGAAGGACTCACGGCACAAGATGGAGAAATGATAGCAGACAATCTAGTGGATATTAAGAGAAAAGAATATGCCACACACAATCTAGGAAGGCATAACCACAAGACTATATTCAACAAAGTCTAGCCTCTTGTCCTAAAAATGGAGCTGCCATGTTACCAGCAGACCAGACCTCCAGGGGGCCATGCCAATTAGGGGTTTCCTTATGTGTCCCTTCTAATAAATATCTGATGGATGTGTCAACTACTTTCCTTTGAGTAGGTTTGATTAGTACCCGCATGGCTTACGGGGTGGAAGCGACATGGATCTCCCTTGTTCTTCCCCTAAAGTGAGTTGATCTAACAATTCTTTGCATATTTATCAACTGTATGTCGGTAGTCCCTAGTCCTGAGCACCTGTTCCCTTCCTTCTTTTTTGCCTATCCTCAAAATAGATGTCTGTCAGCCCTTGTAGGGACGCACTCTATTGAAGAGGGGAATGGTAGAATTATGTCACTACATACATTTATTATGTCAATACTTAAACGCATGGCAAGGGTAAATTAAAACAGTAATAGTAAATTTATATTATTATGCCCCCTAGCTTAATCTACACAACAAGGTGTTGTCATCTGATTCTAATGATGTGGTCTGCAGCATAATCATAGGAAGTGCAGAGATAGCAATTGCACCTGTGCCCTGGTGCTGAGGGGTCTTAAGGCTTTCGCCCATGTAAGAAGACACCTGCATTACATATGGCACATAGTAGCTTAGGGGTCCTCTTACAGGTTTTGCACTGGGGCCTAGGAGCTTAAAATTATGTCTCCAGTTATGACAAAATAGCAGCTATATGTATTGCTTTTCTAGTTTAGACAGGTATCAGCTACTTCCAACTCCTATGTCCATGTTGATGCACAGTAGTGTCACATACAGACAAGAGAGAGCAACCCTGCTTTGGTATTCAGCCTCCTGAGATCAGATCTGTTGAAATAATGACATTTAGGTTGGTGTTATTACTGTTGAGTAATGTCACCCTTCGTTGTTTTTATAGCATTATGTTATAACGACCTACTTCAGCCTCTACCTGGGGTAATATGGTCACCACTTCATAAATGGTCTGACCATGGCAACAAACCTAAAATAAACTCTATGTTTCTCTGTCTGACATTTGAAAACCAATCAACTAGATGAAGGATTGATGACAAGTAAGAGTAACATTTGTTAATGAACTCAACATTACCCAAAGTGTGTTTGCTTTTCCATGAACATAGTCATTAAAGGGCCTGTAGCAAAACCAACTTTTATCACCTATCCATAGGATAGGTGATAAAAGTCTGATCCATGGAGGTCTCACCACTGAGACCCCCACCGATCCCCATCTTTCCCTCTCATCCTCACTCTTGACTCACTGCAACCCCTGCAGTAAGGAGACTGAATGGAGTAGTGATTGAACATGTGCAGTGTCGCTCCATTCATGCTGGAGATAGCTGACAGCTTGTACTCGACTAGTCCCATCATTCCCCTTTGGAATGAATGGAGCAGCGCTGCGCATGTGTGAACTCCACTCCATTAAATCTCCACATCACTGTGGCTGGGTGCAGTAGACAAGCCCACAGTTAGGAGAACAGGGAGTCATGGTACCCCCCTTTCTTGGGATTTTTGGGGCTCTTAGTGCTGATACCTTCATGATACTTTTATTTCAAGTATTAGCAAGGTCGGGAATAGAGATGAGCGAGCACCCAAATGCTCAGGTCTGCATTATTCGAGTGGAGCTTTTTCGTAAAATTCGAGAGCTCTACTCGAGTAACGAACCCCATTGATTACAATGGGAGACTCGAGCATTTTTGTATGTGGGGCGCTGGGTCCCGAGCTTTTTTTTTTCTTGGTTCGTGTTCTCTCTCTCGACAAAAAATTTGCCAATGACGCGCAGGGAGTGGGGAGGGGCCAAAACAGGCACGTCACAGTGGGGAGGAGCCAAAAACTGGGGCGGGGTCGAACACGATTTAATGCTCGTTTGAGTACGAGCACCATCGAGTACACTAATATTCGAACGAGCATCAAGCTTGGCACAGTATGTTCGCTCAACTCTAGTGGGGAATAAAAATACTTGTCGGAAATAAACATAAACGTATGAAATTTACAAAAAAGCTACATTTACAATATACCTGTGAATTTGTATATAGATAAATACTAAATAATCCCCAAAATATTGTCTATCAGGATTCTAATATGATATTCTTCCAGGAGTTGGAGCTTTGTTTCCCTCCATAAATCTGCAAGTACATAAAATGCTGAAAATCAAAATTCACCAAATACTGTTACATTGTGCAGCAGGTGATAAAGAAGTATAGAGGAGTGAGGGGCAGCTAAGGAGCAGAGATCCACAAGATGGTTAAAAATTGACAAGTTCCCTAACTGCTTTAACGTCCAAAAGCTTAGTGAGAAACAAATGTCAGAAAATATTTTACTGAAAGAGTAGTAGATACTTGGAACAAACTTCCAGCAGAAGTGGTTGGAAAATCAACAATAAATGAATTCAAGCTGCCTGGGATAAGTATAGATCTATCCTATAGGAGACATATCAAGAGGAAATAATATAAGGGTAGACTAGATGGACCACGTGGTCGTTCCGTGCCATCAGTTTTTTTTATACTTTTTCTGTTTGTAGCCATCTGGCCTCACGAATGCTGGATTGTTACAGAATATAAAATTATTTACATTCTACTTATATTTTGGATATATATGTGATCTGCTGGTTTTTTTTCTTTTTAGTTTAAAGGGGTTGTCCGGCCATGAACATCATATCTCATTACTTCTGTTTGCACATTTCCATGCACTTTGTAATGTACATTGTGCATTGAAAATGTTGCAAACAGAAGTTATTCACTTACCTGTAGGGGTGCCCCCCCCTGTGTTGACCCTCGGTCGTCCGTGGTTACGACAAGAAATCGTCTGCATTTCTTGTCGGGCCGGCAGCAGCTCTCGTCGGCGCTGGAACGCTCCTCTTCCCTTCCGCGCATGCGCAGTCCTTCTTTCTTCCGCCGGGACCGCGCTCTTTACCTAATCATCGCAGGGGACGCGCGCCGCCGGTCGGCGCATGCGCAGTACACTCACTTCCTGGTTTCATATACCAGAGCGGAGTGAGTGACTGCCTGCCGCTGCTGCTTGGACAAGAGCCAAGAAGACACCATCGGGACTTGAAAAGTATGTGAAAGGGGAGAAGGGGAGTAGGGGAGAAGGGGAGAAATGTTGGAAATGTTGGAGAGATGGATGGATGGATGTGTGCACGGGAGGGGGGGGGAGGCGGGGTGCAGTGATGTGTGTGTGTGTGCACGGACCGGCTGACAGAAGTCCCGGGGGAAGGGGGGGTGTGGAGAGGGAGAGATGGAGGAATGGATGGATGGATGGATGGATGTGTGCAGGGGAGGGGGTGCAGTGATGTGTGTGTGTGCACGGACCGGCTGACAGAAGTCCCGGGGGAAGGGGGGGTGTGTGGAGTGGGAGAGATCGATGGATGGATGGATGGATGTGTGCAGGGGGGGGGTGCAGTGATGTGTATGTGCATTGACCCGGCTGACAGAAGTGTGGGGGGGGGTCATTGTGAGAGGGGCACTATGAGGGCATGTGTGTGTGGGGAAATGTTTTACTTTACTTTAGCAGGGGGCGGGGCCTGGTCGGGGAGAGACTGTAGAGCAGTTCAATAGAGGTGGGCGTGTCGTGGGCGGGGCTAGGACGTGAGCTGAGGGAAATCCTGCCTTTCATGTCTCTTACTACCATCGGGAGCGCGCACACAGAGGAGGGAGAGCGCAGGGCATGTGAGAAGGCAGCACAGAGGCGCCATCTTTGAAAGCTGCAGAGAAGATCAGAATCTAAGGTAAGAAACTGACATTGCAGCTGATCTGCCGGCCGGTTTGCGCCCCTGTATGCTGTCTGTTACTATCCTTACTGAAAGGGAAGCAGCAGCATTATAAAAATTTTTACCCTGTGTGGCCGGACAACTCCTTTAAGTAAATTACTTTGCTATAATATATAAAAGTATAGAAGCATTACTTTTGTAGTTGCTACAAATCATAATTTGGAACACATAAAAGAAAATTTCATGTAGTCTCGATATATCTCCATTTAACAATTGTTACTGGGATTTGAAAATATTGATGAGGGAAATGTGAAAAAGAAAAAATATTCATTTGATGAACCAAAATTTAAAATATTGGACTGCACACACTTCTTTAAATTGCAAAAGTTTGTGAATACTTTTATTACAGAAGTTTTAGATGCTCACGGTATATCCAAGCAAGATAGGTCCCCTTCGCCATCCAGACACCTCATCTGGTAGACTCAACCACCAGTTCCTCCAGGATTCATACTTCTATTATTCTACACCAGACTCTGATGTTTTCACTCCTGGCTTGATAAAGGGCTATATTGCCCGAAACATTGCTTGAATATATAATGATTCAACATCTGATGTGTCTGTAAAAAAAAGCATTCGTGAACTTTAGCAAATTCAAGAAGAGTGTGGAATGCTATTTTCTGAATTTTGGTGACTTCTGGAGGCAGTGACATTGTGACACTGATACTGATATCAATTAGGGTAGTGCTGCCGATCTGCGTTTTAAGTGATCTTAGCATGAACGACACAAGACTGCTGAGACCTGTTAAAGGCTACAGTAGTCACATGGGTGTATAATTGACATGTCGTAACTACAGGAGATCAACAAAGACTGGTGGGACCACCGGAGCTGGAGAAGTGGGGAAGATAGCAGAAATTCTTTTCTTATCCATCAAACTTCTTTTCTTTATCTTTTCTCAAATACAGAAAATCCCTGCAGTATGTTCCTATTATTTTTTACTAATCCATGTTAAGATCCTACTTGCGTGGCCCAGACCTATATATATATATTATTGATGCTTTGTTGTTTTTCTGATTATGAATATCAATTAGTTGTATCACCCCAGATAGATAGATAGATTTAAAAAACAGTCCAAATGACAAGCAGCTATTTAAGCCATTGAGGCTGTGGTGTCTGTGCAATAAGATAAATATCTCAAAATTATATATAGCAGGTTTCACAGTAGTCTTATGATAAATTGTGCCAAATTATAATTTCACTTCAGCTCTGATATTTCTGTATACTGATTTAGCCGTACGAACTATTTAGCATAAAACATTACATTTGATGCACTTGTTTATATACTGTAATGTTACAAAATACCATCTAGATCTATAGAACATAGGAATATATATTTAGTGGATTTCACCTTTAGACTATTATGTTTTCGTATGTAATACCCCCACCTAAAAAAATATTATATTTATAATAATATAGTTTTTTTTAAGTTACAGCTAAAAACTTGAATACAGGTAAAATGAGGGTTATTGAAAGTGCAGCTTAAAAATATAATCACACAATCCTTCAGTCGTTTTCCCACGTGTGCACCTTTTCCTTTAGTTTATGCAACGCTTAATAGATAAAACTCATTTTGAAGTGTGTATACTGTACAATTTCTAAATAAAATGAGAAATTAAAAAAAAAAAAAACTTGGAGAAAATGTAAAACTTTTTCTTAGTTTTTAGATATCCCTTTCTATCTTTGTACTCGTATTTCAGTAAGGTTATTTATACTGTGTAGTAAAATATGCTATAAAATAACTATAAATAGAGGAAGGCATAGTTTGTGATTAATCCTCACTGTGTCAGAGAATACCAGGCATTTCACCCTTTACAGGCAATTATTTTGGACATCTGAACTTAACACAGTGGAAACCAATACTTAGAAGCAGGAAGGGCAATGTATTATGGCAGGGGCAGGAGGCACACATGAAAGATTCTATTCTGAAAAGAACTGTTGCCTTTTTGACATTGCTCAGTTAAATTTGACAAAAATGTAGATTGATTTCAACTTTTTTTTTCTAATCCTTGGGGGAAACGTCAGCTTTTATTTGGTCAGACAGGAATTGAAGGTTGTTGATAAATCAACACAATAGGAAATGTAGGTTAAGGAAACCTGGCTTAAATTAGTGGTCAGTGTCAAATAGTTCACGACCCTCAGATTCAGGTAACCTAAACATTTACTAACAGCATATATAGGCACCCTAATCAATGCTAGTCCAAGTTTATTAACTCTTTTCCTGCCATGTGTGCCATGCGTATGAGAAACGGAAATAGAATTTAACTCTTAAGCTGAGGCGAAGACAACAAATAATCATTGTCTCCCAGGCATCTTAGAAATAGTACATTTTAATACACTTATTTAATGAATTAGTAACTATTAGAGATGAGCGAGCACCCAAATGCTCGAGTCCGCGTTATTCAAGTCGAGCTTTTCATAAAATTCGAGAGCTCTACTCGAGTAACGAACCCCATTGACTACAATAGGAGACTCAAGCATTTTTGTATGTGGGACGAGCTTTTTTTTTTTCTCCTAGGTCTTTCTCTCTCTCTCTCCCTACCAGACAAAAATGTGCCAATGATGTGCGCTGAGTCGCGGCGGGGAGGGGCTAAAACAGGCACCTCATAGCGGGGAGGAGCCAAAAACTGGGGCAGGGTCGAACACGGCTTGATGCTCGTTTGAGTAGCGAGCACCATCAAGTATGCTAATACTCGAACGAGCATCAAGCTCGGCAAAGTATGTTCGATCAACTCTAGTAGCTATGATGAACTTTGTATGATGACGATGAGCAAGGCCTCGTCCACATGGCCTTATTATGGCTCCGTTCAACTTCCAAATTGGACCAAGCTGTAATATGGTTCCAATGGACTTCAATTTTATGTGTTGGGGGTTTTTTTCCCAGTTGGAGTCCATATAAATCCAAAATTGCACCATGTTGGACACTATTTAACAAAGCTATTCTGGTTAAAGCATTACTACTAGGGGAGAATATCTCAGAGTGCCTACAGGTTGTCTGTAGAGTTGCAGGGGTTCTGGATGCCTCTGTACAGGCTTTGCTATATGCTTGAGCTCTAAATGCTTAATTAGTAAAAGTTGTACAAAAGAATAGCCAGTTAAGTCAGGGAAGCTTCAGTTAGTCCTACAAAAGACACATGGGTGAAGCAGCAAAGCACCTTGGGAGAAGGCATTGAAGACTGTCAGCACTAATTTTAAAGTAAGTTAGTATGCTTTTAAGCTACATAAAGGCTTCAAAAAGTATATTAAATAAATTTACTTTGTTAAAAGACGGTTGTCAGAATTGTGTGATATGCGCATTTCATTTTGACTTTCATGCTGAGATGCTTTTAATTGTTGTGAATGGGGAGATTGCAGGAGAACGCTCAATTTGGTGTAAGTGGATACAAAGATGGTCTGTTAGATGTAAGATGTGCCTGAAATTACCAGCACAGTGCTGTAAAAGACAAATGCACAGGTGTGCCTTAGAAGAAAGACAATAAAAAATGTCCTATTACAGAATAACACAGTATCCTCCGTTTTGTATGCACACATCAGTTATTAAGACAGGAAAGATTAACCAGAGAAAGAAACTGGTGAACATCCTACTGGTGCGTAAACAGGAGCATCACCTGTTCAGCATGGTAAACAAGAGAAATATCTTATCATGGAACATTTTGCATCATCTTCTCCACTGTGTCCTTACTGTAATTGTTCGAACAGAGACTGAAGAGATACTTATGCATAAAAGAAAAGTATGTATATAGATGACAATGGAACTAACTTTATATCGATTATATAGTTAGTTAAGTTGAAAAAAGGCACATCCCTCAGGTTCAACCTTTTTAGACCCTCTTCACGCATGCAAGTTTTTTTTCTGAGTTCTGTCTGAGTTTGTAACTAAGTAAACTCGGACAGAACTTAGATCCATTAAAATCAATAGGGCTTTTCAGACATGTATTTTTTACAGACTGATAGCACATATAAAAAAAATCTCAGCATGTTATATTCTGGTCCAATTCACACACGAGTAGGACATGCAATGTTCATTACTGTGCACATCAGACAACACATAGATCGGGTGTCTGTATGCTGTCCGATGAAAGTTGTGCCTGAGAATCTTGAGCCCAACTCATACTCGGCTGTTGGAATACAGCCTTAGACCTTGCAAATCCAGAAGAAAGAAAAAAAAATCCATCCTGACTAGTGCTGAGTGAACCAAACCAGTAGAACCCTGTTTTGGGTAAAACTTTGCTAAAAATGCAGTTATGTGAGAACCTGAACCTCAGGTAGTTCATTTTTGCTGAAAAAGAAGCTCATAAGAAAAAACTTAAAACTAGTATTGAACGCTGTCTGACTTGGTTAGTTTTAAACACTCAACACTCTGAGGAGACAGTGCTAACCACTGAGGCACATCTATCGAATCTTCCTCTTCTTCTTCCTCTTCCTCTTCTTAATAGTTCAGCCCTAAATGAACCCTTTGACGTAATTTGGCACAGTGACCTAAACAAATTTTTGAAAAGTTTGCTCATCTCTAATCCTGACCTCATAACGGTAAGTCAGATAACTTTTGTGGACACATTCGCATCTTATTAGTTATAACTCTCAATTCTTCATGTAATATATTTCTCTTCTTTGTTCCCATTTTGACTCAAATTATAATGATAATGGTAAAACCTATATGAAGAATGTTTTTATATATGCCACATCTTGGTGTAAGGCAAATGGCTGCAGCAGAAGACATCCACCATTACTATCGCAGACCAGTCATGATAAGCACCCTTCAGAAAAGACCTGCCTCTATCAGCCGTATGCCAGGCAAAAATGAAAGGATCGTGAAACAATACCCATATCCTTAAGCACTGTATGAGGTGCATTCAAGTTCTCAGGTCTCCTAATTTTTTTCTCAGGAATAGCCACAAATAGAATCATGGACACATATTTTAGAAGATACAGCCATTCTTCAGAGATGAGTGAGACAGATAGCAACATTGTCCAGTGCACAGAACTCATATGACAGAAATCTTGAAATGGCAATGATTATGTTCCAAGAAAAGTGTGAAATAATCTGTTTTCTTCATTTATGTGGAATGGCATCCATCAACATTCATTGTCAGTTGATTGAGACATACAGCGAAAGTGTCATGGACATGAAAAATGTGTGTTTGCGGGTGTGACAGTTAAAAGAAGGCCGAATGCCATGTGAGAAGGAACCAGAAAAGCCTCAACCACACACCAGCTGATCTGACAAGACGAGTGCGTGAGTAGAGCAAGTGGTTATGGAGGACCACCGATTGACTGTGGAAGAAATTGCCTGAAAGTGTCATGGACATGAAAAAGTGTGTTTGTGGGTACGACAGTTAAAAGAAGGAAAAATGCCACGTGAGAAGGAACCAAAAGAAGGCTTGACCACACACCAGCCGGTTGGACAAGACGATTGCAGGAGTGGAGCAAGTGGTTTTGAAGGACCACCAATTGACTGTGGAAGAGATATACTGAAAAGGATCTGTGCTTACCATTCTGCATGAAGACCTAAAGATATGGAAAGTTTCCTTCAGGTGGGTGCTGCGAATCTTGACCAATGATCACAAGGCTGTGCACATGTCAAGATCACCTGACACATTGCTATGTGATAATGGCATGAATGGTGTCCTCATTCCATCATTGAGAAGATGTGGATGAATGATGCTCTCCATTGTCGCACATTTTCCCGTAGTGCCTCTTGCATTAGTGATGTTCCAGTGGTCAAAACGGGCTCCTAAAGAAACATTCACAGCGGTCATGCAATCACAGTGTTGACGCTGTGAAAAATGTGTATCTCAAGAGAGAGATTATGTTGAGAAGTGACAATACTTTTAGCTTTTTGGCGTAAGTAGTATTTTTAGAAAAAAAATGAGGAGACCTTAGAACTTGGATGCGCCAAGTAGCTACAACTCAGTCTCCCGCTTTTTATGTCTTCTAGTTGCTGTTTCACACTGGAAGAGTTTTTGGGGGACAGATGATATTTCTAAACATTTACAGAGGCAAGGAAAGGAAAACTACAGGCTATTATAAAGTTATGAAGATGTTACTTTCCACTAATAAAATCTCAACAAATTTTCAGGGATTCACATGTGCTTTTAAATATGGATAGAAAAACTGTATCTAGGGCATCGGGTATAAACAGTGGCTAACATTTATTCTCCCAATACAAGACAAGTCTCATCTGGTTATCGCACACTGGGAAAATTGGCAGCATCTTGCTTGGTAGGGACCTCAATCTTGGCCTAGACCTAAGCCTGGACACTTCTTCAGGTAAGCCCAGCTTCTCCCTGGTGTCCCTACCTAGACTGCAGAGACAACTAACAGAGCTGAGACTTTTTGACTTCTGGAGGATACTTCATCCGGGGGTCAAGGACTACAGCCATCACTCTACAGCCCATAACAGTTATGGGAGATTAGATTACATCTTCATCTTGCATGGTCTTCTGGACTTGGTTCCTAGTTGCTCGATGGGTAACTTCATCTGGTCAGACCATGCACTGATGCACTATGGGGCCCTACTAGGTCAGGATGCAACAGGGGGGGGTTGAACTCTGGGAGGCTAAATGATAATCTCTTAGGGAACACCTGCTGTCTCAAGGAGATAAGACAGTCCATAGAAGCCTTTACTGATGTTCACAAAACAGACATGATGTCCCCGACCATACAGTGGGAGACCCACTGTATGCCCGTCCTTAAACGCGGAGATTTCGAATTTGCGCCAACAAATTCTGGGGATCCTGGATAGGGCTCACCTATGCATGAGGGATAGAATAAAAGGAGGATTTTATGAATATGGGAACAAATGTAGCTCTTGGCTTACAAGAGCATCAAACCCAAGGGAGCGCCAGGCCTGCATATTTGCACTGAATCCAGCCAATAAAGGAAAGGTTCATGCGCCTAACGACATTCTTGAGTGTTTCTGAATGTATTATAGTGAGCTATACAGTATTAAGAGGGCTTCTGAAGTACTCACAGGGAATAACTTAATAGGCACTGACCAATACTTAAGCAACTTTGCTCCAACACCTATACCCTCGGAAAGTGCTGAGCTGCTAGAGCAGGATTTTATGGATCAAGAAATATTGGAGCAAATTCAGAATCTGAAAATAGGAAATAGCCCTGGGCCAGATGGCTTTACCCACAGGTATTATAAAGGCTGTGGGGATCTTATCATCCCTATAATGAGCAAGGCCTTCAATGTGGTCTCGGGGAGCTGGCCTTTTCCACGGCAGGCTTTGCAAGCTACCATCATGGTCCTGCCAAAACTAGGTAGGGACCCTATGTCATGCAGGAACTATTGCCCAATCTTCCTACTAAGGGAGGACGCTAGACACACATTTGCGACCCCTTGTTCCTGTACTCATTCACAGAGACCAGGTGGGCTTTGTCCCTGGTCGGGAGGCTAGGGACAATACCATCAGGACACTCTCGTTGATAGGGAGAGCATGGTAGGTGAAAAGTCAATTGTGTCTCCTATTGGTCGATGCCGCGAAGGCATTTGATCATGTTAGTTGGGCATTTCTTGAGGCAACGCTGACAAAAATAGGGTTAGGCAAAAGATTTCTTAAATGAATAAGGGCCCTATATGATAACCCCACAGCCCAGGTCCAGGGAAATGGGAAACTCTTTGGAACGATTAATATAAGAAATGGTACAAGACAACGGTGCCCCCTCTCCCCGACCCTATATACCTTGGTCATGGAATCACTAGCCAATGACATAAATGCAAACAAAGACATCCAGGGTTACAGTGCAGCTCAAAATGAACATAAGTTGGTCTCGTTCGACGATTTTCTGGTTTATATCACCAATCCCAGTCAGGCCCTGGCAGATATATTACAGAAATTTGACAGATAAAGTCAGCTTAGTAACTTTAAAATCAATCTGCATAAATCAGAAATCCTAAACATCACACTCCCAGCAAATTCAGCAACTCCAACCACTGTTCCAGTTAAATTGGCGAGACGATCATATCAGATATCTAAGTGTTAACCTGTCTCCTGACCTAGGGAAATGGTTTGATTTGAACTATGAACCCATATACTCTGCCATTGTGAAAGACTTCGAGAGGCAGCGACCGCTGACTCTCTCGTGGTTCGGGAAAATTAACACAGTCAAAATGAATTCCTTCCCTAAACTTATTTATCATTTTCAAATGCTACCCATACAGATCCCAAGAAACTTTTTTCTTAAATTAAGAAAGGCAGTGACATGCTTTGTGTGTGGGGAAAATCTGGGCACGCATCAGCTATAGATTGCTGACCCAACGGAAGGAGATGGGGGGGGGCAGGCCTACCTGATCTATTCCTTTACTATAGGTATGCGATATGCAAAGCTGTTCTGGTTTATGGTACGTGGGGGGCCCTCTAAACTATGGATAGAGTTGGAGCAAAATTCTGTTCCTGGGCAGGCTCAAGGACTCTTCTGGCTCAAGGGGGGTTTGGGTCGTATGGGTATCAAGGTTTCTCCCTTCTTGAACTCGCTCTTAAAGATATGGGACGACTTTGCTTTGCTGGGCGACTTAGTGACTATTTCGGGCCCGCTGACGTCTTTGTTAGAAAGCCCAGATTTCCTCCAGGGAAGCATGGGACTACTGTTGGTGGATAGACTGGTGGGCCAGCTATCAAGAGTGCATGACCTGATTGGAGGGGAGGGACTGTCTTCATTTAGCACAATTATGGGAGAGGGGTGGCCTATATCTGGTGTGTGGTACCAATACTTACAGATAGGCCATTTTGTTCATGCACTGGGACCCTTTTCAGACCTGACTAAGCCACTCATGCCTTTCGAGGAGCTATGTGTTGGCTCGCGTCGTTCAGGGAGCGAGATCTTTGCAGTCTACTCTATCTTGGTAGCTAAGGGGATCCGGTACTCAGGAGGTGGGATTCAGAGAGCTTGAGAAAAGGAACTTGAAAGTTTTTTGTCAGACAATGAGTGGGCAAGGTCCTTGCTCTTGACTCACAAGATGTCAGCTTCAGGTTCCCACCAAGAGCTAAATTACAAACTGCTTACAAAGTGGTATCGCAGCCTGGCACGACTATCAAGGTTCCACCAGGGCACATCTGACTTGTGCTGGAGATGTTTAAAAGGGAGGGGCACATTTACTCACATTTGGTGGTCATGTCCACTAGTCTCTGGACTTTGGAAGGAGATTAAGGACCTATATAACACCCTGAATCGGGGCTCGTTATCATTTTCTTCCAAAATTGCTATATTGTCGGTCCTGCCAGGGTCCATTGGCACTAATAAATGGAATATTCTAAGGTTCTTTATTCTAGCCATGAGAATAGTAATTCCTCAGCTCTGGAGATCCCAATCCTCCCCGACACGTTTGAGTTGGGTGATGGCACTAGATAAAATTGGCCACATGGAAGAGATGCGGGCTCGGGATGCCGACAAATACTCAATTTATTACGCCACTTGGGAGAGATGGCTGGAGTTCTACAAGTCGGATGGGTTTGAACAGTAGCTTGCAAATGGGGATCGGCCTACTCATTAGTAAGGTTGGGGTGATCTGCTAATACTGGTCGGAGGCTTTTCTTTCTCGCCTTTTCCTTTCTTCTTGTCACACTTTCTTACTTTTTCATGCATGCTCTATTTGCCGCGGGTGTACGCGCTGACGGCTTCCATTGCAGTCAATGGAAGCCGTCCGTTCACGCTATCTCCCGCTGTAACACAGCGGAAGATAGCGTGAAAACACTTTCCCGCCTACCGCCGCCGCATCATATGACGCGGCCGGCGCGTCACGTGACACGGCCGGCCGTGTCATGTGATGCGGTGGGCGTGTCACATGATGCGTCGGCGGTGGGCGGGGAAGCGTCTTCACGCTATCTTCCGCTGGTAAGTATGGGGTCTCTGGGGGGCGCCGTGACGGGCTTCACTGCAGAATATTCTGCGGCGGAGCCCGTCACGCTCGTGTGAAGCCGGCCTAATTGTACAAAAATGTACTGTTCTTTGTGGGAGGCTCTATTTTGAAGGGCGGGGGAGGGAAATGTATATGTTACCCATCTGGGGTGTGTTAAAAATTAGAGATGAGCGAACGTGTTCTTCCGAGCGTGATATTCGTGCGAATATTAGGGTGTTCGGGATGTTCGTTATTCGTAACGAACACCATGCGGTGTTCTGGTTATTTTCACTTCCTTCCCTGAGACGTTAGCGCGCTTTTCTGGCCAATTGAAAGACAGGGAAGGCATTACAACTTCCCCCTGTGACGTTCAAGCCCTATACCACCCCCCTGCTGTGAGTGGCTGGGAAGATCAGGTGTCACCCGAACATAAAAGTCGGCCCCTCCCGCGGTTCGCCTCAGATGCCGTGTGATTTAGATGAGGGACAGTGCTGTTTGTACCGGAGCTGCTGTAGGGAAAGAATTGGTAGTTAGTGTAGGCTTCAAGACCCCCCAAAGGTCCTTATTAGGGCCACTGATAGCTGTGTGTTGGCTGCTGTTAGCAGTGGCAATTTTTTTTTTCTCAAAATCGCCTCTGCAGACCGTTGCACCTGGCATTAGGGACAGAAGTGCTGCATAGGCAGGGAGAGTGTTAGGAGTGAGTGTAGCCTTCAAGAACCTCAACGGTCCTTTCTAGGGCCATATTTATCCGTGTGCAGTACTGTCCAGGCTGCTGTTAGCTGTGCTGCATTTTTTTTTGCTTCTCAAAATCGCTTCTGCAGAGCATTGCACCCTCCATTGATACTGCAGGGAAAGAATTGTATAGGCAGGGCCACAACACAGTTATTATTCATAGAATATACGCAGTGCTGCCTTTTGCTTGTAAAACAAGTGAAAATAATTCTATTTGTCCGGCCTCTGTCCGTCCTAAGGGCGGTGGACACGTGTCGGCTGCGTGTGACACCTTTAAAAATCAGACACACCCAGCTACGTTTTACTCCTGGCTTCGCCATTTGCTTTCCTTAATTGGGAAAAAAAATACCTGCTCTGCCACAGTTAATAACTCTGCTACCCTCACGTTCTGTGACACATTAGCAGGGACACAGCACAGTTATTAAACTTCTCATGTTCATAGAATATACGCAGTGCTGCCTTTTGGTGCCAAAAAACGGAAAATAATTCTATTTGTCCGGCCTCTGTCCGTCCTAAGGGCGGTGGACACGTGTCGGCTGCGTGTGACACCTTTAAAAATCATACGCACCCAGCTACGTTTTACTCCTGGCTTCGCCATTTGCTTTCCTTAATTGGGAAAAAAAATACCTGCTCTGCCACAGTTAATAACTCTGCTACCCTCACGTTCTGTGACACATTAGCAGGGACACAGCACAGTTATTAAACTTCTCATGTTCATAGAATATACGCAGTGCTGCCTTTTGGTGCCAAAAAAACGGAAAATAATTCTATTTGTCCGGCCTCTGTCCGTCCTAAGGGCGGTGGACACGTGTCGGCTGCGTGTGACACCTTTAAAAATCATACGCACCCAGCTACGTTTTACTCCTGGCTTCGCCATTTGCTTTCCTTAATTGGGAAAAAAAATACCTGCTCTGCCACAGTTAATAACTCTGCTACCCTCACGTTCTGTGACACATTAGCAGGGACACAGCACAGTTATTAAACTTCTCATGTTCATAGAATATACGCAGTGCTGCCTTTTGGTGCCAAAAAACTGAAAATAATTCTATTTGTCCGGCCTCTGTCCGTCCTAAGGGCGGTGGACACGTGTCGGCTGCGTGTGACACCTTTAAAAATCATACGCACCCAGCTATGTTTTACTCCTGGCTTCGCCATTTGCTTTCCTTAATTGGGAAAAAAAATACCTGCTCTGCCACAGTTAATAACTCTGCTACCCTCACGTTCTGTGACACATTAGCAGGAAAACAGCACAGTTATTAAACTTAGATTATTCATTCACTAGAGGCAGTGGGGCCTTTCGTTTTCAAAAAAGGGAAAAAATTATATTTGGCCTGCAGTCTTGCGCCAATTTATTTCCTGCCTGTGAAATCAAATCACTGGTAATACAGCATGCTGAGGGGTAGGGGTAGGCCTAGAGGACGTGGACGCGGCCGAGGACGCGGAGGGCCAAGTCAGGGTGTGGGCACAGGCCAAGCTCCTGATCCAGGTGTGTCGCAGCCGACTGCTGCGCGATTAGGAGAGAGGCACGTTTCTGGCGTCCCCACATTCATCGCCCAATTAATGGGTCCACGTGGGAGACGGTTATTAGAAAATGAGCAGTGTGAGCAGGTCCTGTCCTGGATGGCAGAAAGTGCTTCGAGCAACCTATCGTCTACCCGCAGTTCTGCGCCGTCCACTGCTGCCAATCCGAATCCTCTGTATACTGCTCCTCCTTCCTCCCAGCCTCCTCACTCCACTACAATAACACCTGCTCAGGAGCGGGAGCACTCCCAGGAACTGTTCTCGGGCCCCTGCTTAGATTGGGCAGCAGCGGTTCCTCTCCCACCAGAGGAGTTTATCGTCACTGATGCCCAACCATTCGAAAGTTCCCGGGGTCCGGGGGAAGAGGCTGGGGACTTCCGCCAACTGTCTCAACAACTTTCTGTGGGTGAGGAGGACGATGACGATCAGACACAGTTGTCTTGCAGTGAGGTAGTAGTAAGGGCAGTAAGTCCGAGGGAGGAGCGCACAGAGGATTCGGAGGAAGAGCAGCAGGACGATGAGGTGACTGACCCCACCTGGTGTGCAACGCTTACTCAGGAGGACAGGTCTTCAGAGGGGGAGTCAAGGGCATCAGCAGGGCAGGTTGCAAGAGGCAGTGCGGTGGCCAGGGGTAGAGGCAGGGCCAGACCGAATAATCCACCAAGTGTTTCCCAAAGCGCCCCCTCGCGCCATGCCACCCTGCAGAGGCCGAGGTGCTCTAAGGTCTGGCAGTTTTTCACAGAGACGCCTGACGACCGACGAACAGTGGTGTGCAACCTTTGTCGCGCAAAGCTCAGCCGGGGAGCCAACACCAACAGCCTCACCACCACCACCATGCACAGACATATGATGGCCAAGCACCCCGCAAGGTGGGACGAAGGCCGTTCAGCGCCTCCGGTTTGCACCCCTGCCTCTCCCCCTGTGCCCCAACCTGCCACTGAGATGCAACCCCCCTCTCAGGACACAGGCACTACCGTCTCCTGGCCTGCACCCACACCCTCACCTCCGCTGTCCTCGGCCCCATCCAGCAGTGTAGTTCAGCGCACCGTCCAGCCATCGCTTGCGCAACTGTTGGAGCGCAAGCGCAAGTACGCCGCCACGCACCCGCACGCTCAAACGTTAACCGTCCGCATAGCAAAATTCATCAGCCTTGAGATGCTGCGGTATAGGGTTGTGGAAACGGAGTCCTTCAAAAGTATCATGGAGGCGGCGGCCCCGCACTACTCAGTTCCCAGTCGCCACTACTTTTCCCGATGTGCCGTCCCAGCCCTGCACGACCACGTCTACCGCAACATTGTACGCGCCCTCACCAACGCGGTTACTGCCACGGTCCACTTAACTACGGACACGTGGACAAGCACAGGCGGGCAGGGCCACTACATCTCCCTGACGGCACATTGGGTGAATTTAGTGGAGGCTGGGACAGAGTCAGAGCCTGGGACCGCTCACGTCCTACCCACCCCCAGAATTGCGGGCCCCAGCTCGGTGGTGGTATCTGCGGAGGTGTATGCTTCCTCCACTAAAGCACCCTCCTCCTCCTCTGTCTCGCAATCAAGATGTGTTAGCAGCAGCATGTCGCCAGCAGTCGGTGTTGCGCGGTGTGGCAGCACAGCGGTGGGCAAGCGTCAGCAGGCCGTGCTGAAACTACTCAGCTTAGGCGATAAGAGGCACACGGCCCACGAACTGCTGCAGGGTCTGACACAGCAGACCGACCGCTGGCTTGCGCCGCTGAGCCTCCAACCGGGCATGGTCGTGTGTGACAACGGCCGTAACCTGGTGGCGGCTCTGCAGCTCGGCAGCCTCACGCACGTGCCATGCCTGGCCCACGTCTTTAATTTGGTGGTTCAGCGCTTTCTGAAAAGCTACCCACGCTTGTCAGACCTGCTCGTAAAGGCGCGCCGGCTCTGTGCACATTTTCGCAAGTCCCACACGGACGCTGCCACCCTGCGCACCCTGCAACATCACTTTAAGCTGCCAGTGCACCGACTGCTGTGCGACGTGCCCACACGGTGGAACTCTACGCTCCACATGTTGGCCAGGCTCTATGAACAACGTAGAGCTATAGTCGAATACCAACTGCAACATGGGCGGCGCAGTGGGAGTCAGCCTCCTCAATTCCTTTCAGAAGAGTGGGCCTGGTTGGCAGACATCTGCCATGTCCTTGGTAATTTTGAGGAGTCTACCCAGGTGGTGAGCGGCGATGCTACAATCATTAGCGTCACCATTCCTCTGCTATGCATCTTGAGAAATTCCCTGCAAACCATAAAGGCAGCTGCTTTGCGCTCGGAAACGGGGGCGGGGGAAGACAGTATGCCGCTGGATAGTCAGGGCACCCTCCTGTCTATTTCTCAGCGCGTACAGGAGGAGGAGGAGCATGAGGAGGATGAGGAGGAGGGGGAAGAGACAGCTTGGGCCGCTGCTGACGGTACACCGGCTGATTGCCAGTCATCCTTTCAGCGTGTATGGCCTGAGGAGGAGGAGGAGGAGGAGGATCCTGAAAGTGATCTTCCTAGTGACGACAGCCATGTGTTGCGTACAGGTACCCTGGCACACATGGCTGACTTCATGTTAGGATGCCTTTCTCGTGACCCTCGCGTTGCACGCATTCTGGCCACAACGGATTACTGGGTGTACACACTGCTCGATCCACGGTATAAGGAGAACCTGCCCACTCTGATTCCCGAAGAGGAAAGGGGTTCGAGAGTGTTGCTATACCACAGGACCCTTGCGGACAAGCTGATGGTAAAATTCCCAGCCGACAGCGCTAGTGGCAGAAGGCGCAGTACCGAGGGCAAGGTAGCAGGGGATGTGCGTAGATCGAGCAGCATGTACATCCCAGGCAGTGCAACAGTCTTTAAGGGCCTGGCCAGCTTTATGGCTCCCCACCAAGACTGTGTCACCGCTCCCCAGTCACGGCTGAGTCGGCGGGAGCACTGTAAAAGGATGGTGAGGGAGTACGTAGCGGATCGCACGACCATCCTTGGTGACGCCTCTGCCCCCTACAACTACTGGGTGTCGAAGCTGGACACGTGGCCTGAACTAGCGCTGTATGCCCTGGAGGTGCTTGCTTGTCCTGCGGCTAGCGTCTTGTCGGAGAGGGTGTTTAGTGCGGCTGGGGGAATCATCACAGATAAGCGTAGCCGCTTGTCAACCGACAGTGCCGACAGGCTAACACTCATCAAGATGAACAAAGGCTGGATTTCCCCAGACTTCTGTTCTCCACCAGCGGACAGCAGCGATACGTAAGCAATACGTAGGCTGCACCCGCGGATGGAAGCTACGTTCTCTCTCACCATCCAAAACGGGGACATTTCTGCTTCATCAATCTGTGTCTAATATTCCTCCTCCTCCTCCTGCTCCTCCTCCTGAAACCTCACGTAATCACGCTGAACGGGCAATTTTTCTTAGGGCCACAAGGCTCGCTCAAATAATTTTTCTGAACAATTTTTATAAGTTTCAATGCGCTTAAAAGCGTTGGAACTTTAACTTGAACCAATTTTTCGTTACACTGGGCTGCCTCCAGGCCTAGTTACCACTTAAGCCACATTAACCAAAGCGGTTAATGGGTTTCACCTGCCCTCTTGGCTGGCCATGGCCAATTTTTGGGATGTACATTAGTACTGTTGATACAGCAATTTTTGTGGGCCCTCGCCTACAGTGTAATCAAATTAATTTTTAGCCCACCTGCATTACAGCTGACGTTACCTCAGCTGTGTTGGGCAATGCAATGGGATATTTTTATGTACCGCCGGTGGGTTCCAGGGAGCCACCCATGCTGTAGGTGCACACAGAGTTTTTAATACATGTGTCCACTTCTAAAGAACCCCAGTCTGACTGGGGCATGCAGTGTGGGCCGAAGCCCACCTGTATTACGCACGACATTACTACCTCAGCTGTGTTGGGCAATGCAATGGGATATTTCTATGTACCGCCGGTGGCTTCCTGGCACCCACCCAGGCAGTGGGTCCACAGGGAGTTTAACCTACATGTGTCCACTTGTAAAGAACCCCGGTCAGACTGGGGCATGCAGTGTGGGCCGAAGCCCACCTGTATTACGCACGACATTACTACCTCAGCTGTGTTGGGCAATGCAATGGGATATTTCTATGTACCGCCGGTGGCTTCCTGGCACCCACCCATGCTGTAGGTGCACACGGAGTTTTTACTACATCTGTACACTTATAAAGAACCCCAGTCAGACTGGGGCATGCAGTGTGGGCCGAAGCCCACCTGCATTAAGCACGACATTACTACCTCAGCTGTGTTGGGCAATGCAATGGGATATTTCTGTGTACCGCCGGTGGGTTCCAGGGAGCCACCCATGCTGTGGGTCGACAGGGACTTCACAATAGGGAGTTGTACCTGCCTGTGTCTATGAATTAAAAAGCCCGGTCTGACTGGGGCATGCAGACACCTTGACAGAATGAATAGTGTGTGGCACATAGGTTCCCCATTGCTATGCCCACGTGTGCAGCTCCTGATGGCGGTGGCACAGGATTCTATTTCTCATTGCTTCTGTACAGCATTGTGGGCTATCGCTCCGCCACTTTTAAAGAGGGTCGCTGCCTAGCCGTGCCAACCTCTGCAGTGTGTGCCTGCGGTCCCTCGTCATGGCAGACGCAATTCTAAATAGACATGAGCGTGGTGTGGCATGAGGGCAGCTGAAGGCTGCCCAGGGACACTTTGGTGTGCGCTGTGGGGGGGAGGGGGTGCGGTTGGGCAGCATGTAACCCAGGAGAAGTGTCAGTGGAGTGTCATGCAGGCAGTGATTGTGCTTTGTTGGAGGTAGTGTGGTGCTTAGCAAAGGTATGCCATGCTAATGAGGGCTTTTCAGAAGTAAAAGTTGTTGGGAGGGGGGGGGCCACTCTTGCCGGTATTGTGGCTTAATAGTGGGACCTGTGAACTTGAGATGCAGCCCAACATGTAGCCCCTCGCCTGCCCTATCCGTTTCTGTGTCATTCCCATCACTTTCTTGAATTGCCCAGATTTTCACACATGAAAACCTTAGCGAGCATCGGCGAAATACAAAAATGCTCTGGTCGCCCATTGACTTCAATGGGGTTCGTTGTTCGAAACGAACCCTCGAGCATCGCGGGAAGTTCGTTCCGAATAACGAACACCCGAACATTTTGGTGTTCGCTCATCTCTATTAAAAATCTGTTTGATAGTATTAAGTGTGAAATTTCTACATTTTCTATGGTGATATATAAGGCAAGATTAGTCAAAAAAGGATGACAGATTAAACACAAATATAAGTCTTTCTTTTTACGTTTCCTCCTTTTAAGGTATATTCACACCTCATAGTGGTCCCCCTGTACTCCTGCCCCCTCCTCAAACAACAGTGGTCCCTTTGTTCCCCTAAATAATAGTCGTTCCTCAAGTAATAGTAAGCTTTCTCTTCCTCTGCACTGCCAAGTAACAGTGCTCCCTATATGCCCATTCCCAATCAACTAATAGTCGTCCCTCGGTTCCTCTTCCCCGATCAAGTAATAGTGATCCCTTTGTGCCCCCGTACCTTTACATATTTCCTCTGTGCCCAGCATGCAGCTAGCTCACAACAGCCTGTGCAGCCTGTCTTTTCTTCCCTGCCTCCTCAACTGCAGAGTGCCTCAGAAGAGGAACCAAAGAGAAGTCAGGGGAGGAGTATACATGCTGCACACACTGCAGCATGCCAGTAGCGCCTATAAAAATCCACGTGGGGCCTCTTGAGCACCTTGCCATGCCCCGACTACCAAAAAGTACCATTGTGGTGCCCTGGCACACCCCATCTCCACTACACCCTGCTTATAGTATGCTAAACTTTATTTAATATGTACTTCTTTCATGAATTTTAAGAACAAAAAATAAGCAATGCTGTAATTTTCTATACAGGGTGTTGTAAAAAAGACTGATCCAGCGCTATATCTCAATACTGGTGTGCCATAGTGAAATAATAATAGTGTATTTGAAAAAGAAGACATGAATGTGCTACATGATGGTATTGCACACGGGCCCTAAACATGGATTTTAATTTCGTGTTGTGGCCCCTGTAAGAGAGAGAAAGAGTAAAGTTGAAGAGTAGCATGTGAGAAGCAGAAATCCATTTTCCTCATCTCTCTAAGTCCCATGGGCCCACTGCTATGACTGAAGTAAGGAAAGAGTACTCAAAGTGGCCTCCCTTAGCTATGATAGCAGCAGATCATCCAAAAAGTCATCCACTATCGGCTGCAGGAGATTCAGGAATCGATCTACATACAGAGTCCCTGGAATGAAAACAGGTCCAATGATGGCTCCATGCATGTATCATAGCAGAAGGAGGCCACTTCAAATATACTTTTTCCTACTTCAATCATAGCAGTGTGACTTAGAGACACGGAAAGTGGATTTCTGCTTCTCACATGCTACTCTTCAACTTTGCAGTTTTATATTACTGTCTGAGGCCTCGGTCAGACGACCGTTTTTTGCCGCGATTTGCGGATCGCATGTCGGATGCGCATCCGCAAATCGCGTGACCGGGGCCGACGATTCGCCGAAAAATCTGCAGCTAGCAGCGTTTTCGGCGAAACGTGACCGATCAAAGGAGCGCTGTCCAACCCATTGAAATTCAATGGAGCCGGCAATACAGCCGGCTCCATTGAAAGCAATAGGCTGCCGGCGAGCGCGGGATGAATTTTCGGGAAGGGCTTGAAAATATAAGCCCTTCCCTGAAAATCATCCTAAAATGTGTAAAAAAAAAAAAAAAAATAATAAAATATAAATATTATATATATATATATATATATATATATATATATATATATACACATACATACATACTCACCTTGTCCCTGCATCCGGAGTTCAGCCGCGGCCGGCCGGCAGTTCTCCTGAACTGCTCTGTGTAGTATTCAGCAGGCGGGGATTTAAAATCCCCGCCTGCTGAATGGGCTGCCTCTGATTGGTCACAGCCCTCACCAATCAGAGGCAGCTTTCACTCACCCATTCATGAATTCATGAATGGGTGAGTGAGTGCTGCCTCTGATTGGCTGAGCGCAGGGAACAATCAGGGGCAGCTCTCAGCTGTCATTCAATAGCTGAGGCAGAGGAGAATAATAATAATAATAATAATCTTTATTTGTATAGCGCCAACTTATTCCGCAGCGCTTTGATCTTTGTCTGCCGCCGCCAGCCCCATTGAGCGCATATATAGAACACAAGGAATTGCAGAACGCAGATAGGCGCGATCTGCGATTCCTCGTGTCCTATAATTTATCGGACATCTGCATAAAAAGCGGCCATGTGACCGATCCCATTGCGAAGCAATGGTTCTATATATGCGCAGATCGCATGCGCAAATTGCACAAAAAAACGCCCGTCTGACCGAGGCCTCACTCTTACAGGGGCCACAGCACAAAATTGAAATCCATCTTCTGGGGCCCCAAGGAGTTTGTGTGCCACACCATCGTGTAGCGCATCCATGTCTTCCTATTCAAGTCCACTATTGGTATTTCCATATAGAACACCCGTACTGAGATATATCGCGCTGGATCCATCTTTTTGACTACATCCTGTATAATTGACTATGAGACATAAGGGAGGGAGCTGATAAAGTGGCTGATTTGAACAAGCAGCATTTGAAATGTCAGTATTTCTTGAAGACACTTTGTTAATTTTTTTATGAACTTTTTTTATAATAGTGATTAAAGTGTTGATCTGGTCTCCGTTCTTCATATTCATGTCACTTTCTGCCCACGCTTGTTTACAGATGTTCCAGGAATTTGCAGCTGCTCCATAAGAATGCAGCATGATTGTGCTATAAATACATGGACACTTGTGAAGTTTTGTTAATAACGTTCCCTTCTTTTCCATTTTCGCTCGCAGCTGATTACACTGCATGACAGGACCCAGGAGGCAGGAAAAGGACTGGTCCCTCAAGTGTAGTGTGTGCTAGTGGGAGATCGCTGTAACTGAAAAATGCTTATATATCAAAGCTATGAAGAAAATCAAAGTGTAATGATAAATGCACTAGAACTGAATAATTGGTAAATGTTTAGAAACATTAAGTATATCAATTCATATCTAACACAACATCTGACATTGATATTGTTATGTAAGTATTAGAGATAAACGAGCATACTCGCTAAGGGCAATTACTCGATCGAGCATTGCCCTTAGCGAGTACCTGCCCGCTCAGAAGAAAAGATTTGGCTGCCGACGGCTGGCAGGGAGCGGCGGGGGAGAGCGGGGAGATCTCTCTCTCCCTCTCTCTTCCCCCCCCCCCTCCGCCGCAACTCACCTCTCACCCACGCCGGCAGCCAAATCTTTTCTTCCGAGTGGGCAGGTACTCGATAAGGGCAATGCTCGATCGAGTAATTGTCCTTAGTGATTATGCTCGCTCATCTCTAGTAAGCATCAGAACAAATAATTGAAGCTTACAGATACTTTTCATATAAACATATTTACATATATTAGTGATTGGCTTAAGTTATAAAAGTTGGACTAATTTTCAGGCTGCACTCTCCATTCTTTAAAGTTAAGTTTAAGTTGTCCGATTACTTTTTCAAATGTGAATGTCAGCTGCATCTATGTGAAAATAACAGAAGTAGAACTTACCCATCCTCGGCCCCAGTGTTTCGGTGTTGCAGCCGCAGAGTTCTCCCAGTCTCTTGATAGCGGAAGTCAACCGGCAAATCAGAGGCTGCAGCATCATCACCTGTTCTCCTGTCATCAGCACTCTCATCCTGAGCACCATAATGCCATAAGTTCTAAATGGTGATGCTGTGGCCTATGATTGGTAGACAGCAAGTCACCTTATTTACATTGTCAACAGAGATCAGGAGAACCACAGGGCTGTAAGTACTGCGGAATTTGTTATTTTAAGACAGATGCAGCTGACATTTAAATTTGAAAAATTAACCAGACAACCCTTTAATTTTTCTTCAGACCCTCCCATATGTCCTTTGTAACCTGCTCCTAGTTTTATACCTGTGTCTTGTTGGCATGTCCCCGCCAGTTTTGCTGCCTGACAGTTGGGAGGCAAGTATCAATCCACACGGGTTTAACTCGCAGCACACCTCAGGGTTCTTCAAACCAAACCGAAAAGGGGACTAATAAGTCCAACGGGTGCACGCCAGCAATGTGGGGGTCAGAGCCTCAGAAGACCCCCCAAAGTATATCACAGTATCTCACAAAAAGGTTCGTGGCAGCATCCAGGGCGTAATGCAAAAATAAATAATTTATTCCTCCAAGAACATGCTACGTTTCGACCCTCATGGGGTCTTTCTCAAGCATGCTTGAGAAAGACCCCATGAGGGTCGAAACGTAGCATGTTCTTGGAGGAATAAATTATTTATTTTTGCATTACGCCCTGGATGCTGCCACGAACCTTTTTGTGAGATACTGGGAGGCAAGTATCAGCCAATAGGGGCATTTAACTTGCAAGTGATGACAATCTCTGTACAATGCTTGGTAAGGGCGTCAGTTCTGTGTGGGAGCCTAGACCCTTATCTGGAGCCTCACTCAAGGATAGCACAATAAAGGGGCAGACATGCAGCAGTAACTTTAAAATTATTCTAACAGGGGGGTGCAAGGCTTACAGTACAAGTCGTTACAAGCATATACAACTTAGTGGCTAGAGTCTCTATAGTGCACAAACAGCTTGGCAGTTACAGTCTCACATGGCAATTCACGGTAACTTAAAATAGAAGAGCACTTTCGGTTGACCCAACATGAGTATTCTCCAGGGCATTGTTGAGCCCACAGTACAGTCTCTCTTCTGGTAGCATTCCGAAACTGCTCCAATACTCCAAAGGACACTCCCGGTTCAAGATGCTCCCTTAGGCAATGTCAAAGGCAGCACAGGTCATTAGCACAGGATGGTGGTTTACCACGCAATAGATTTCAGGGTCAACAGCTTCTAATATGGCTCACTGGTCAGACCCAAAAACATTCTTATAGACCAGGCTTGTTCATGCTTAGAAGTTCCAGTCAGCTTCATGTAGATAATAAAGCTACATCTGACACTTGCTATATACACTTCTGCTAAGTAGGTCACAACTCACAGAGGAGCAAAAAACAGTCCCATGTATAATGTCTGACTGAATGGAGCCCATACAGTGTCACACTTCAACTTATAGAAAAAGAAATCGCCAATTAAGGCAATGTAAAGCCCATGCTTCCCTATAACCTTTAATAGTATACTTAATTAAAACTGTACTTCTACAAATATGCCAAATGCAACGTCTACAGTATTAATATTTTGGTTTGTAGTGAATTTTCAAAAGTAATGTACTTCTAAAAATGTGTGAAATAAGACTCTATACTACATATTAGCGGGTCTAACCGTAACAACATGAAGCACTATGGCTTGCTAATACAAGCTTTCATATAAGCCCCTTTGGGAATTAGGGGTTCCCTTCTTTTCTTATTTACACTTTACCTTGTCACCCAAGAGGCCACCTATAAACATACGCAATTCACAATCTTTTCTTTTGCCCATGCCAAGCATTCAGTTTGCTGCCATAATCCTATATTTAAAAAAACACAAGTGGGTAAGAGCCCTTATTTGCTTATACACAAAGCAAATTTTTATTTTTCAAAAGTTTTTTCATTTTGTAAAAGTGGTAAAACATAACTCTAGTCATTCAGTATTTCCATAACCATATTGACATGCAAAATAGATTTAACATCACATTTTTATGGCACAGAAAAACAATGTAAAAAAAATAAACCTAAAAAATTATGGCAGACGTGTTTTTCCTGCTCCGCGCCAACGTTTTTCAATACATTGTATGGTACATTAAATGGTGTGTCATTTACACTCACCTTTAAATTTTAAAAGGAGCTTATGTAGGTTGAATAAAGGTTGCCATTATTTATTCCCATACCTTGGGGCTGGAAGTTTTTGTTCTCAGCATCTACTAGCTGGGCAAGAGGTTGTCTGTGATTAAAACCGGAGAAAAAGAATAGTCAGGTAAGCCATTTCTGCATATTTAACTACAGTCAATGGTACTATTAAAAGATGCAATTCATTCCAGCAGTGTAGCTAAAGGCTTGTGGGCCTGGATGCAAAAGTTCATCTTGGGGCTCCCCAACTTCTCTTAACCCCTTAACATAGTGGCATTACTTAAAGCTCCTGGACCCCAGTGCAAAACCTGCTCTCAACTATAATGCTTTATTCATAGTACTGGGCTCCCTATATGGAGAAGAGAGGCCTTATGGGCCTCCTAAGGCTCCTGGGCCCGGGTGCAACTGCATCCCCTGCATCCCCTATAGTTATGCTAGTGATTCATTCCATAAAAAAACAAGCCTTCATATGGCTACGTTGATGGAAAATAAAAAAAGCTATATCTATTGGAAGGTGGGGATGAAAAAGAACAACAAAAATGAAAACTAGTTATCACAAAAAGTACAGGGTGGACCATGGAAAAGTAGCCCAACTATGACAATACTGCGCCAGGTAGAACAAGCAAGTGGATTGCTTTTATAAGTTTTATTGATTTACCCACATGTTGCAAGAGTTGCTAGAAGTGGTTCCCACTCACCTCTATGCGCCTGTGGGCATGTCACAACATGTTGGCTGATACTGCCTGTAACTCTTCAACGGTGATGCTGCAGATAGTGTTTGCAATGTTTTCCTGCAGTTCATCCAGGTTATACGAATTACTAGTGTACACTTTCTGTTTTAAATTCCCCTACAGTTAAAAATTCCCTAAACAGTTCATGAACCCATGCCAGTGAGAAACGGGAGATGCGGCATGTTATCCTATCTTGTTGGAAAAAGTGATACATCCTTTGCTCGGGTGTTAGTTGGTAATAAAACCATTTAAACATGTCCAGGCAAACAATAGTATTATTTACTGTTGCAGGAAGAAAACACTATGGGGCAGATTTCTGAAAACTGTCGAAAAGAAAATCTGTCTTTTTTGCCCATGGCAACCAATCACAGTGCAGCTTTCATTTCTTATACTACTTAGTTAAAATGATAGGGTTACGGCTTTCTTTAAAGAGTGTGGTAGCGGGATCGAAGGCGGGCTACTTTTTCATGTACCTAATGAATCTAGACTGGTCAGCTTGCAGGTTATCCCTCATATAGTAATATATAAACTTTTTGCCTTCATGGAGAGTGGACAATCAATTTGTAACATCAGAAGTGAAGAAAACTGAAAGACAGAAGAATAGAAAGACTATACTTATTGATTGTCGGAGATGTACTGCATTGTCTTGTCAACCACTGGAAAACTCTCTTCTAATTCATTTGGCAGAACCAAGTATCTCAATTTCAGCAGTCTTAAACATAACAGCTCTGCTTCTACAGCAAATAGCAAGAGGGTGGAAATAATGGGCCTTCACAGGATCATCATTATATGTGCATTATGTACGGGCTGCTACATTGTTAAAAGCCCTTTATTTTTAACTTCTGTTCGTCTGTTCTCCATTATTGGAGAAGATGAGAAACCCTAGGAGATGGAAGAGTGGCAGAGGGTAATTATACACTTTACAGAAAAGTATTTTTCATCACGGAATTAGAACAGCATCCAGATAAACACTGTCCACGTAGCCGCAGCTTTGTGAATAGCAGCTATTAGCAGGATACTAGACTGATTTGAAAAAAAAAGTATCATGTACTGCCTTGTTAACACTTTCAGTGCTCTGCTGCTTAGTTTTTGGAATATACTCAGCCTTTTCTGTAAAATATATGATCATTGGGTTAATAAATGGTATAATATCCCAATAAATACATGTAGGTAATATAGCCGTTTCCAGCTGTTCCTAGAAAAAAGCAGACCCTTTTTTTCTATTTTGGACAACTCTTTAAAACTCGTAAGCTGTGTGATGGGAACAAATTGAACAAGAATAGGTTAAGAAAAAATATAATTTTTATGAAATTTCAAATTTTATGCTTTTTATTATATTTTTAGAATATAACAATCATACAACACATACACAGGTTTTTCTTCCTCGAGGTAATATGCCAAAACAAAAATTCAGCATTTTACAATTTTCACTGTAGATTAAAAACTATTTAAAAAAAAAAAAAACATATCGCGAAATCCTGATAAGCGAATGTTGTAGTGAAAAGTTATTGATTAGAGATTGACAACTTTCTCGGTATCCGTGTATATTCGGAAGCTTGTCAATCACTGTCGGTAAACGGGGTCTGCAGGACTCTCATGGTCTTTCATAGGAGTCCTGTCAGAAATTTTGCTCCAAATCCTAAAAAAACGACAGATCACAGAACTCAGCTGCTCTCTCTCTACCAAATCCTGCTCTCAAATAGGGCAGCATAAATGGTCTACCATCCAGGATAAATCATCCAAGGTGTAACACAGCCATCTCTGAGTTTGCACAGTTATTCATTACTAGAATGTATATTAAAAAAAATTGCAATTTTCAGACCCATTGGATCATGGGGTCAATTTTTTTAAAAAAAGGTCACCAATAGAGTTGAGCGAACGTACTCTGCCGAGCTTGATGCTCGTTCGAGTATTAGCGTACTCGATGGTGTTCGTTACTTGAACGAGCATCACGCCGTGTTCGACCCCGTCAATGGCAAATTTTTTGGCTGGCTGGCTGGCTGGCTGGCAGGGGAGAGGGAGAGGGAGGGGAAAAGGAGAGGGAGAAAACACATGAACCAAAAAAAAAAAAGCTCGGCACTCGGCGGCCCACATACAAAAATGCTCGAGTCTCCCATTGTAGTCAATGGGGTTCGTTACTCGAGTAGAGCTCTCGAATTTTACGAAAAGCTCGACTCGAATAACGAGGACCCGAGCATTTGGGTGCTCGCTCATCTCTAGTCACCAATAACCATCATTTTTGATAATTCATATCTCAGAAATTTTTGTACATAGGAAGATGTGCAGCATGTAATTCCCTTCATAATAATATATAAGTTTTTAATGTTTTTTTCTAACACTATAATTCCAATACAAATCACTGAAAAATTGAAATAAAATTGTTTTTAGGAACTGAGCCACTCCAAAGAGACAGATTTTTAAAAAAATTATATATATATGCCCCATAGATTGAAGTTTCTTACCACAAAATTTCAGGAAGGTTTTCTTTGTAGTTTTTGAGAAACAAAATCTTGGTTGTGACTAACTGTATACTGACAACCATTTTAGTGGTATCAAATATGACTATACATACCTGAATATGCTTCATATCAGGAATTGGGTGAAATCTGCTTTTAAACAAGTCTTAATAAATGATTCAATTCCTTTTATTATTAAATTAATAATTTTAATGTAATTAATTTATGTAATACAATTCAATTAAAATGAATTAATTTTTTTCTCACAAACTACTAAGAACACCTTCCTGATGTTTTGTGGTATTCATGGGGCATATATACATTTTGCCAGCTTTCTGCCTTGCAGTGGCTCAGTTCCAAAAAAATAATTTTTAAATGATTGCTCCAATTTTACTTTAACTTCTATTAGAATTACGGTCTGGGAAAAATCTGGTATAAATCTACATATTATTACAAAGAGAATGACACCTTGCACATCTTTTTAGGCCTTATTTCTGGGATATGAATTAGCAAAAAGTTTGGTTCTCTGTGACCTCCTGCATTTCTAGACCCCATGACCCAATGGGTCTGAAAACGGCAATTTTGATATGCATTGTAGTAACTAAAAATTGTGCAAAGTTTTGTAAGAATCAGAGACAGTTGGGTGTTACCCCTTGGGTCATTTGTCCCATAATGATTCTGCCAAGCTCGCTTTAAATACCAGATTTTTTTCCACTTCACATTCTAACATATTTTTTTAGTTTATATCAACTTGACTTTGTGAGGCCCCTTTTATGTTACAAGATGTAAGTTTGTTGGGGAACATATAAGTTATGAAATTCTGCCATTTTTTTTGCATTAGCTGTTCACCATGGAAAACTTTAGATGTATTTCACAGGTTGACTGTGTTTTCATTGGCGTTGGAGGATCTTTTTGGGTCTTCAGTTGTAGATTCATCAAATTTAATGGATAGAGTAGAGCTGCATGCAGCACTATTAATCCTGCTAAACAAAACAGAAATCAGACAAAACCTGACCGACCAAACTGTAAGTCAATGGGGTTCGTCAAGTGCCATTAGTATATGTTGTGTAACAGATTTGGCACTGCATTATGGTTTCTGTTCTAATAAAGGAAACTGCAATGCAAGTATGAACAGAGCCTCAGTTTATTTTTTAACTGTAACCATATAGCATATGTAGTATCTATCTATCTGGACAGCCCAGGGGCCCTTGCTAAACATTAGAGTACCTTTAGTAAAGATTATCTGCAGTCATAGGTTCATCAGGATTTATATGACATAATATAGGGCACTTGCTCCTTAGCCGTCTACTAGGCATGTACTTGTATGCCGAAAGGCAGGAACTACCTTCCACTTCCAATGTACATCTAAATGCTAAAAACAATGAAATAAAATCTTGGACTGTCAGGCTTCTAACTGAATATAAGATACATTTTTAAGAAAAGTTAATACCTTAAATCACTGACTTCCGACAAGCCTATTCCTATACTGCTGAATATGACCCAGGACTAGACGAATCTAACATCCGGGCCAGTTAATGAGTTGTATACAAAGACCATGGTAGAACAATTCCTCCAATGCTAACTTTGTTGTTTCTTTAAAAAATATGGATTTGTGTATTTGTGAATGTAATACATGTTTCCAATATTTTAGCAGCCACCTTCATATATTATAGAAGAAATACACATAAATTGGCTTACCGGTAATCCTCTGCCAAAATGTTCATTATAATTTTTTTTAATAAATTCCATAGAAAGTTAATTAAATTCAGTAGTATATTGCTTATCTATTTGTACCCTGGTAAGGGTAGCTACTTAAAAAAATTCAGTAGGGCCATTTCCTAAACCCATCCCCAAGAAAGTTTATTTAGCTTTGGTAACAATTGGCGTTTATAGAGAAAATGATTGATAGAGATATCACTTATTGAAATTATTATCTTATTCAGCAATAATAAAAAGAAAAAAGCTGCTGTTGCGCTCGTCGGGATAAAAGACGGAAAAATGTAAATATACTTACATTTATTTACATTAATAAGAGCAACGCGTTTCGGCGAATGCAATCGCCTTTTTCAAGCTCTAAACGAACATGTTCGTTTAGAGCTTGAAAAAGGCGATTGCATTCAATTAGAAGTGTCAGATTTTTAAGTATAAATTTGCATTTATGGTTACTAAAACAAAGCAGACAATATAATGGGAGTGCACCTAATATGCCCCAAAAGTGCATCTAACATGCCCCAAATGATGGGAAGAAAAACCAACAAAAAAAAACACACTTTATTGAGACCACAATAAAAACTTTAAAACCTCTACAGAGAGAAGAATAATGATGTGCTAATCCATTATAAGATCCTAAACATGGGTGCAAAGCCTACCCAGGTGAATCTGAAAGTAAATGAGGGACAGGCCTTCCCTGTGTTAGATATTATAGTATAATGTGATTGTTCTCAGTAAGAGAAACCAAATAATCTTGTAGATATGATACCTTTTAATGGCAAACAAAAATACATGATGTTACAGTGAGCTTTCGAACCTCTCAACGTTCTTCCTCAGGCTTAAATTTAGCCATTAATGGGTATCATATCTACAAGATTACTTGGTTTCTCTCCCTGAGAACAATCACACTTGACTGTACTGGCTAACACTGTACCAAAACGTGTTTTGTTTTATATTATATAGCAGGTCTGTGAGATATATAGTAGAGAGGAGATGCAAACCTCTCATCTCACCAGTGTTGGAGTTAAGCTGGTTTTGACTACATAGTCTTATTGAGTTGCTGTATTGTCAAAAAAAATTGGAATCTTCAGCATCTGTGGTCAAGAGACACTGACAATTTTTTTTATATACTTTAGTGGCTTAGAAAATATGAAAACTCTGTTATCTCACAATATACCTGGATGAGAATGTTCAAATTTAAATGTGTTTCAATAGACAGGAAAAGTAAAATGGATCATATGGGAAGGCTAGATAAAGTGTGAAACAGGTGAATTGGTGCCGTATTCTGATTTAATAGAATAAGACCGCTTTTAAGCACACATATTTTTGCTCAAAATTAGGTCTGTGTTGAAGGGACTGCAGCACAGAGCTAATGTAAATCTATAGAGCTAATCATATGTTCATATTTTTTTCGGGCATTTTTTAAAACGCAGAATTATCTATTTTTTACATACTTACCTCCATGTTTCTTTCTTTTCTATTTGCCAAATAGAAAATAATAAAAATACAAAGGCAAATACCCATTAAAAAATTGATGACATCACACAGCACACAGACGGGGTGTCAGGGTGCTGTGCAATGCAGGCTGTGCCCGAGATTTTCACAAGCAACTCACTATCATCCATGTAAATGTGTCCTAAGATATATTGGATTTTAGTGACACAAAATTTAATTCGATGCCGACCTCTCTGAGGAAGAGGAAAGTCTCCACTACTTACTTGGTTTTAATGAAGAATGCTGGGAAAAATGGAATGAATAGAAATAGATCTTGAAAAGATCTTGCCTTGGTAAAAAACACAGGAAAATCCTACAAAAGACATGTTCCTTTTTAGTTAAAAATTGTTCCCTGATGAAAGAGGAATTACAGATGTGGCAAACCAGACATTTAACACATGATACCATGATGCAGCAATCTTTGAATTGTCATTTAACAGAACACATGCTAATGCTTGGAGCTGCTCAAAATTATTTCTGCAGATGAGAATATAAGGCAGCAGGAAAGACTTGTGCCAACCCATAAAAATAATACATAGGTAAAATTTTAGAATACTTGACTATAAAAAGGTGATATTGTGACATCAGATATTCGAAGGAAATCCAAAAACTCAAAAGACGCACTAGATAAAATGAGTAAGTCCAGCATATTGACATTTGCACCAAACCTTACACCTTGGGTATCGCCTGATGCAATTCTGCACAAACAAGATATACCTGTTTGGCAGATAAAATTCCGCTTAACACCAGCAAATCCTGCATGCTGGCTTTTGGTTTTATTTCCAAAAACATTCTTTTTATGGTTTGACACAATTATTTCTGATATTATAGATTAGAAAAATACTTTTAGTAGGTTACACACTCATGTTTTGGATTTTAACACACATCACCAATGGTTATTATTTTATCTATGCAAATTAGAGATGAGCGAGCGCGCTCGGTAACTGCATACTCGTCCAAGCAAATGGGGGGGGGGGGAGGTGAGAGAGAGGGATCTCACTCTCCCCCGCCCCTGCCACCCCCCGCATTTGCTTGGACGAGCTTGAAAATCTCTTCAGAAGGGTTCTAGTCAAACGACACCCTAGCAATTTCTGTTTCTAATCACTACATTCTGAGATTTCTCAGCAATTTTAAAATGTAGTAGTGACTTTATCCTCCATAAAGGAATAGAAAATTGCTTAGAAATTGTTTGGAAATCCCTTAAAAATCTCTTGTTAGTAAAGAAGAAAAGTCTTACAACTATAAGGTTTTATCACACTTTCGTTCAGTGTTCCACATAGGAATATGAAACACTCAACAAGATGTGAACAATTCTCAATGATGAATTTGCCTGTCTAAAGACAGGCTGAACGAGTGAGAACGAGCTGGTGATGACGTCACGAGCAGGTGATGACGTCACCAGCTCGTCCACTCGTGCAAACGATTCTGATTCCGAATTGTTGGGGGGGGTAAAGGAGCATTAGTTAGCAAGTTCTCTTATCAGACACAAGCAGCTTGTACTTCCCTGTTTCAGCAAGATTTTCAGGGTACTTAGCTATCTCACCATTTCTTCAACTTCAGCAGCTGACATCAGCAGGGAAGTAACAAAGGGCTAAAGTAATTCACGTCCCTTCCTACTCTGCCCCATATTAAAATAAATAGAAGGTGCAGGAGGCACACTTTACGATGAAATGTTACAGTTTTATTCATTACACTTTCAACCAACTGTGAATTTAGGAAGCACAATAGGCTAACGCTACACAGGAACCGTTAGCAGTACAGTCATGTTTCTGACTCATCATCAGTTTTGGATAGATGTCAGTAGCGCTCTTCCAGGATGGAAACACAGCTAAAATTTGTCATACAGGCATTCTTTAGCATATCCGATCTTCACATGATTGCACTCTTACTACTGTAACTAAACAATCAGAGCCACCATAATTTTCTATACCAGTTGAAAGATGAGAAGCTGATGAGGATAGGTGGTCTGGTGGAAGTGGTGATCTAGCAATGGGTATTGATTTGTAGTTATAGTCTATATAATAAGAGTTTAGAATATTACAGCTTTAAACAAAGAAATCCAAGACAAGAGATTGAGGTTATTCCAATAGTCGCTGTCTTTTTATCACCAAGTATGTCTCTATAAACACCTGTATGTCCTTCGAACTCACTACTGACATGAATCATTGCTATCAGTTGAAAAAATAAAACATAACTTTGAATAATATTCTTTAAAATCAGAGTTAATATTAGGAACAAAAGATTCTCAAAGCAAAAAGTCTCAAATTATATTATTAAAAGTCATGAGATATATTAAATGGAGTGAGCATGTTCACCTATATAGAAGGCAGTCAACAGTAGTGCAGTGGTATTCAAGTATTGGATTAGCTTAAAGAAACCCTCCAGGCCTGGAGAAACAAAGATGGCCAAAACACTTCTCTGACTACCTGATGCACACTGTACATGGTATATATTGGTAGTCTAATATATTACATACTGATCAGACTGGTCAGCCCTGCTCATGTGGGCAGCCCTGGTTAAAGGGGTTTCCCAAGGAAATACTTTTGATAACCTATCCTCAGGATCAGCTGAGCGGGTGCATGCTGTCAGCGCCACAAATACACAGAGATCGGAGCAGATGCAGCAGAAGTCTCTGCGCCGACCTCTGTGCAGTGGTCAGTGCTTGTAACTGTAGGCATGGCTTCCATTGATTTCAATGAGAGCTGTGCCTGCAGTTACAAGCACTGGCCACTACACTGAGGTCCACGCGGAGGCTTCTGCACAAAATACACAGAGGTCGGAGCGGAAACCTCCATGCCAACCTCAGTATAGTGGCTGATTTCAATGAGAGCTGTGCCTGCAGTTACAAGTGCTGGCCACTACTCAGAGGTTGGTGCAGAGCCTTCCGCTCCGAGCTCTGTGTATTTGCAGCGCTGACGGCATGCACCTGCTTAGCTGATCAGTTGGGGTCCTGAGCGACGGACTTCGGCTAATAAACTATTGATGACCTATCCTGAGGATAGATTATCAATAGTATTTCCCTATAAAACCCCTTTAATCAAAGCAGGTGCAGTGTCTTAGACTAATGATGTATACTAATGTACAGTGTGTAGCAGGTAGTCAGAGAAGCTGGTGTGGCCATTGTTGTTTCTCCAGGCCTGGAAGGGTGCGTTAAGCTCACACTTTTTGTGATGACCCTTCTATAATGCTCCATATTGGAGCCCTCTATACCTCTACCATCTAGTATTAGATATATTTATTTCTGCTATTCTTATGATAGTTTGATGGCATTGATTCTGCCCTCCCAAACACTAACGAAAATTATTGCACTCCCAGGATTAATGCTCTTATTCGGCTAATCAGCATTACCATTTTAGGATTACTACTCTTCTTCTGCTCGCCCTACAATAGGACCTTCCCCTGTCCCATTAGGAGCTTGTTAGTATTGTAGAATGATCAATCATTAAAATAAACAGACATATCAAGCCCTGATGATGGGCAAGGTACCATTAGGTTCAGACAGCTGCCAGCACCATGAAAACACCAACTAGTTAGGCTTTTATCTCCACCTATGGGACAAGGGGCACAGCCTGTCTGCACCAATGGGAGGAACAGGATTATTATTGGAGGGCTTGGAGTTCTAGCTCCAGGCCCCACTCTCCAGCTGTTTTAGGATGGTGGCCCCCAGACATAGGTTTGCATTTTGCGGCTTCAACAGCTCCATGAATGTACAGCTATTTACATAGAATTGTATTGTTTCTGATGCAGTATTATGTAAACTGTAGAAAAAATTTGGCATTTTGTGCAAATTGCATGAACAGGAAGGAGTGATAATGTAATGATAACATAGCTTTTAATAATAACAATTAAAATAAATGGTGGATATGATTACGATAAAGATCTGGTAATTGACCAGACAATCATGCAGACAAGTGTCAACATGTATCAGATAAAGCAATCAACCCCTTAGTCTGCGTAATTCATATCAAAAGTAGGAGGCAATCATATTTCCATTCTACGACAGATAACACCGGATCACAAAATGTAACCATTTTACCAGTCTCTGAAGTTAGCTATATTGTCTTGCCTGGGAGCCTCCTACATTTCAGATAGGTGCAATTTGTAGAAAAGAAGCAGGACCATTTCAGGCTGTCCCTGGTAACTATTATACCCCAATGCTCAAAAGTAGGGCAGTCACCCCAAAAAGGTCGGTCTCTCCCTGTTAAGTCACCGATTGGTCCCAACATGTTTTGTCCCATACAAGAGATTTAGAGGAATAGAAAAAATTCCCAAAGAAGGTCAGGTAGATGGATTCCTCAAAACTACAAAATGTCTGAGTGCTCAGGCATTTTAAAGGAAGAGGCCACTGTGGCGGCTCACCTACCTTTGCAGCTCACCACAAAACAGCTGGGATTGAAGATTACTCTGATGCTAGCCACGTAACCCTTTAGATGCCATGGTCAATGAGGACTAAAAGATCTAACCGATTAGCAGAATAATAGAATTGTAGAGTTGGAAGGGACCTCCTGATTCATCTGGTCCAACCTCCTGCGCAATGCAGGATCACTAAATCATCCTAGACAGATATCTGTCCAGCCTCTGTTTGAAGACTTCCGTTGAAGGAGAACTCACACAACCTCCGGCTCCCCCCCGTGGCAACTTGTCCCACTCATTGATAACTCATCTGTCAGAAAATTTTGTTTCTAATATCTAATCTGTGTCTCCTCCCTCTCAGTTTCATCCCATGGCTTCTAGTCTTTCCTTGTACAAATGAGAATAGGGCTGATCCCTCTGCACTCTGACAGCCCTTCAGATATTTGTAGACAGCTATTAAGTCTCTTGTCAGCCCTCTTTTTCTGTATGGTAAACACTCCCAGATACTTTACCCGTTCCTCATAGGACACGATTTGCAGACTGCTTACCATCCTGATAACTCTTCTCTGAATGGTCTCCAGTTTGTCGATGTCTTTTTTTAAAAAAAAATTGGGGTGCCCAGAAGTAGACATAGTATTTCAGATGAGATCCGATTAAGGAAAAGTAGAGGGTAATAAATACTTAATCTTATCTAGACTCTATGCTTCTATTAATACATCTCAGAATTGCATTTGCCTTTTTTTTGTTGCTGCACCACACTGTTGACTCATGTTCAGTCTATGATCCATTAGTATACCCAAGTCTTTTTCACATGTGCTGCTGCTTAGCCCAATTTCTCCCATTCTGTATGTGTTTTTTTTTCTCATTTTTCTTGCCCAGATGTAGGACTTTGCATTTCTCCCTATTAAATACCACTATGTTAGTTACCACCTACTGTTCAAGCTTGTCTAGATCTTTTTGAATCCTCTCTTTTTTCTAGTGTTAGCTAGCCCTCCTAGCTTTGTGTCATTGGCAAATTTGATTACTTTCCCCTCAATTCCCTTATCTAGATCATTTATAAAAAATGTTGACCAACACTTGGGCAGGACAGAGCCTTGGGGTACCCCACATTCGCAATTCTGCAAGATTTTTGGGTGGGGAGCTGTTAATGCAGTCCTGAGGAAAAGGCACATGTGAATGCTGCTGCTAATCAACAGCTACCTTCAGCCAGTTAATAGCAGCAGTGTTTTTGTGTGACCTCCTGTTGTATCGTCAGCAATGGTTTCTTAGAAGCTTAGTTTTGTATTCAATGAAGAGACACTAGCGGTGCAGGAGCTAACATGAAAAGCAGAAGCAGAACCAGAACCAGAACCACCACCACCCTTCCCCTCCCCTGAAAAGAAAGAAATAACTTGTTTTTTATTATGTTTAAAAAAAAAAAAGACAGTACACACTTTTTTAAAAAAACACTTTGAGTGACCAAAAAAAAATATACATGAAATGTCATTGCTTTTTAAGGAAAATATTGGATATTGGGGCCACATCAAGAGTCCTCATTGTCTTGCAAGTCCCTACCTAAAAAACACCCTAGCTAAAACAAAAAAAAAAAAGGAAGCCGATTTAGAGAGTCCAGCTCATCAGGCTTCATGGATAGAGTCCATCTGCTGTGGAACGTCTCCCTGAGGAGTCAGGAATTACTCCACAAAAAGGTCTCTAACTTGAAGCTGAGATGAGGCTGGCCTATGCTGTGGGTGCTGATCCACTCTAACAACTTGTGTGGTTGCTGGAACTGGATCATCAACCACAGTTCAACTTGTGTTACTGGTCTGGCAAAAATTCTGAAGAACCAAGGTTGCTTTAAATTACCGCACACACGTTCTTACGTTCCATCTGAATAGTGCCCAGGAAAACTCGTCACGCACTGGTAACAATCTGAAAAGTCCATTTGACAAAACGCAGAGTCTGTGTGAGACACCAAGTAAAAACCCATCTTCTGCTGTTCAACCTTTTACACAGAAATGATTGCAGAATATTGGTTGTTAGGTATAGCCCTCACCTGCCACAATAATGAATTGGGCTGGTGGACCTGAAGAGCAAGGAAGCAGCTGTGGCTCTGGCACGGCCAGCTAGTTTGAAAAAAGCTGCTGCACCATTCTGGAAGCCCTGAAAATGCATGCATCTGCAGTGCTTCTATAGGAACAGATATCCACAAGTACAAATCGATAGTTATTGTTGGCCATGGTGAACAGAACTATAGGAAAGTACTGTTTATAGATATATCAGGTCCCTGGCGGCTTCTTCATATGGAATATGAATGTGCTTCAGGGTCACGAGTCAGTATGGAAACTTCGCAGAAGCTTGGAATCTCTCAGCGATTTCCAGCCAGGCTTGCGGAAAGGGCAGCAACATCACCGATAGCTTCAGCCATTCCCAAATAATATTTCAGGTCCTCCTTACGATCCCACAGATGGTGGAGTGGCCCAACAAACACAAAATGCAGTGATGCAAATAAGTTCCCATTAGCAAGGAATCTGAAAAGACAAGAGAGACACAAATAATAAAACTATTACAAAAGAAAAAAGGTAAACATATTCTAGGAATAAAGGCTCTCTAAACCGCAAAACACACATGGAAACCTGCTTGCCCTTACCTCAGGTGACCAGCAGATGCTCTTCATGAGGAGATACACTAGCTCAAGTTCCTGTCAACATAGCTCAATCCAGAACACACCTCCTCCACCAGCTTGTTAAATTATGTCATAGACATGCGGCAGAGAACTTATCCGGATGCTGGCACAAGCTGCAGTAAAGGCTGATTAAGTCACCCCTACTCGCTCGCTGCAACACCTTTGGGAGAACACAGAACCACTGATTCTTTCTTTGGATGTGGCTGCACAAAAAAAAAAGTTATATAAGCCAGCCAAGCCAAGAAAACATTATCCCGTTCTGCTAACAGCTCTCACCACCACAAAAGTAGAAGAAAATGTCACCTGCGCGGTCACCTGAGCGTTCAGAGAGTGTTTCCAGGCAGTTGGGAAACTTCCTGACATCATTCCCTGCTTGCGTTCTTTTTCACATGTATCATACACTGTACATACGCGCACAAAAAGGAATGCATATGCATTAATACACGGGCATACACAATTCAGTTTGCCGGTAATTGTGATTTTACACAAAAGTAATACGAAATGGTTGTGCGAGCCCGGCTTAACCTGTAATATAGTGATAGGTGAAAGAAAGGTGTCCAGGCTCCTCTTAAACTCTTTTATCAAGTTCCTCATCAACACGTCCTCAGGCAGACAGTTCCATAGTCTTACTGCTTTTAAGGCTACTCTCATACAGGCATCTTTAATCATTTGCAGCACTACGCTAATCGGACGCTGTCTGTTCTAGTGACTTACAGTGCTTTTTAATGCACCACATCACGCACTGAAATGATGGAGTGCATTAACCCCTTAGTGACGGCCCAATAGTGTTTGTACGTCCTGCTGTTGCAGTATGTGTATGGAGGGAGATAGCGCCGCAGAACGTCAGAAGAAGTAAGTAATGATTTTTATTCTTTGCTCCACTGTATTGCCAGCGTATAAGGTGACAGTTGGGGGGTCGTCTTATACACCCCGTCGCCTTATACGCCGGTATATATTTTTATTGTAACACATTTCTGGATGAATTGCAGGGAAGGGGTTATATATTTAACCCCTTCCCGACAATTCATCCTGCGATCGCCGGCAGCCCATTGCTTTCAGTGGAACCTGCTGTATTGCTGGCTCCATTGAATTCAATGGGCAAACATCGTTCTTCTCTGCCACAGCTGTTACAGCTATGGCAGAGGAGAACGATCTTTACGCTGACAGTGCGGGGGGGGGGCACTCTTGCCGCTATTGTGGCTTAATAGTGGGACCTGGAAACTTGAGATGCAGCCCAACATGTAGCCCCTCGCCTGCCCTATCCGTTTCAGTGTCGTTCCCATCACTTTGTAGAATTGCCCAGATTTTCACAAACGAAAACCTTAGCGAGCATCGGCGATATACAAAAATGCTCGGGTCGCCCATTGACTTCAATGGGGTTCGTTACTCGAAACGAACCCTCGAGCATTGCGAAAATTTCGTCCCGAGTAACGAGCACCCGAGCATTTTGGTGCTCACTCATCTCTAATCATAATATATATTAATGCATTATTTTACCTGCACGATAAACGTGGTCCGGAAAAAAAAAAATAAAGAACGCCAGAAATGCACTTTTTTTGGTCACCCCATCTCCCAGAAAAAATGTAATAAAAAGCGACCAAAAAGTCAAATGGTACCAACTGAAATGACAGGATGTACCACACAAAATGAGCCCTCACTCAACTATGTTGGCGGAAAAATGAAAAAGTTATTGTGTGCAGAAAATGGACACAAAAATAATTTTAAAAAATTAAATATCTTAAAAAAAATATATAAGTACTACAGCAAAAAAAAAAAAACTATACAAGTTTAGTATTGTTGTAATTGTACTGACCCATAAAATAAAGATATCAGGTCATTTTTGTTGCAGTTTGTGCGCCGTAGAAACAGGACGCACCGAAAGATGGCGGAATGTAGTTTTTTTTTCATTTCTCTCCATTTAGAATTTTTTAAAGGTTTTTCAGTACATTATATGGTATAATAAATATTCCATTGAAAACTACAACTTGTCCCACAAAAAACAAGCCCTCATACAGCGACGTCGATGGATAAATAAAGGAGTTACGATTTTTTTTTAAAAGGGAGGAGGAAAAAACGAAAATGGAAAAAAGCAAAAAAGCTCCATCACTAAGGGGTTAAAAACGCTGTTGAGTGCGTTTAAAAACTTAGTTTGAAAACACAGCAAAAATGCAGTATTTTTACTAACATCTGTGTGAGACCGCTCTTACAGTAAAGAACTTTCTTCTATTCTGGCCCCCTTTTACATTTTCTTTCCTCTCTATAGGAGGATGCCCCCTTGTTACAGTGATGGTCCTGCGTATAAATAGATGGTGGGAAAGATCTCCGTATTGTCCCCTTATATATTTATACACAGCCATCTTTTCTAAACTAAATAACCCAATTCTGATAACCTCTCCAGGGATTGTAGTCCATCCATTCCATTTATTACTTTACTTGCCCCCACTCAAGCTCTGATATGTCCTTCTTGAGCACATTCTAAATGGAGATTGTACAGATAGATAAAAATATATGCAAAATTTCAAATAAATAAACAGTAATTAAATACAAGTGACTCTTCCAAAGTCACTAATCCCAAGTCATACACTTAAAGGGGTCGTCCCACCACCCAAACTGTTTTTTTTCCCCCATTACTGCCCTGTAGAGTAGAAGCATCATACACTACAGCTTTACACACACACACACACAAAAAAAATATTTTGCTTACATTTTTATTCCTTTTCTTCCCCTTATAAAGCTGGCCTGAAGGATTTTTCAAAGATGGCACCGCTGGGAAGTTCCCATGATGCACTGCTGTCTCTCTCTCCTCAGTGTTCACGCTCCCGATGATGCTGGTCACATGACGAAGACCAGCATCATAATGGAGACGCAGCTGTCATGGGGAGAGCGATATAGGGCTGTGAGTGACAGCCCGATATAGCTCTCCCCCTCTGCGAGTCCCTTCACTGCTTTGAATGGAGACGGTAGCCACCCAGCTCCATTCAAAGCAATGGAAGAGCAGGGAGAGCAGTGCAATCTCCTTCTACTGCTCTCACAGCTGTAGCAGGAGATTCCTTCATCTCTCGGCATGTCCCCTCATCACTGGACACTGTGACAGCAGTGGTCCAGTGTCCAGTGATGAGGGGACATGCTGAGAGATGAAGGAATCTCCTGCTACAGCTGTCAGAGTAGTAGCAGGAGATTGCGATCTCTAGCATTACTTTCAATAGCAGAGGATCGCGATCCTTTGCCATTGAAAGAAAGTGAAAGTAACACAACACAACACAACACACATCCCCCCCACGCATATTAGTAGTTTACACTGCGGTTATTCCTGCTGCCGATTCCAGCCAATGAGGTGGCTGGAATCGGCACCATGTGACCTCCCATTGTGCACGAGCAGTACAGTTCAGCTGCCGTGCACGATGAGAGCTGTGCCCGCGCCTCACGTGACCGGTGACGTCACCGGTACTTGAATTTGCCCGCGAATTCCGAGCCTACAGAGGAAGCTGATGGTTGGAGCCTTTTATACTACTTTCAACGTGGGAGAGGAAGATTTCTGCGCTGTGTGGTGAGTACCTACCTGAGATTAATGCGCTGTGTGATGAGTACCTACCTGAGATTAATGTGCTGTGCTGCTACGTGTGGTGAGTACCTACCTGAGATTAATGTGCTGTGCTGCTACGTGTGGTGAGTACCTACCTGAGATTAATGTGCTGTGCTGCTACGTGTGGTGAGTACCTACCTGAGATTAATGTGCTGTGCTGCTACGTGTGGTGAGTACCTACCTGAGATTAATGCGCTGTGTGGTGAGTACCTACCTGAGATTAATGTGCTGTGCTGCTACGTGTGGTGAGTACCTACCTGAGATTAATGCGCTGTGTGGTGAGTACCTACCTGAGATTAATGCGCTGTGTGGTGAGTACCTACCTGAGATTAATGCGCTGTGTGGTGAGTACCTACCTGAGATTAATGCGCTGTGTGGTGAGTACCTACCTGAGATTAATGCGCTGTGTGATGAGTACCTACCTGAGATTAATGTGCTGTGCTGCTATGTGTGGTGAGTACCTACCTGAGATTAATGTGCTGTGCTGCTACGTGTGGTGAGTACCTACCTGAGATTAATGTGCTGTGCTGCTATGTGTGGTGAGTACCTACCTGAGATTAATGCGCTGTGTGATGAGTACCTACCTGAGATTAATGTGCTGTGCTGCTACGTGTGGTGAGTACCTACCTGAGATTAATGTGCTGTGCTGCTACGTGTGGTGAGTACCTACCTGAGATTAATGCGCTGTGTGGTGAGTACCTACCTGAGATTAATGCGCTGTGTGGTGAGTACCTACCTGAGATTAATGCGCTGTGTGGTGAGTACCTACCTGAGATTAATGCGCTGTGTGCTGAGTACCTACCTGAGATTAATGCGCTGTGTGCTGAGTACCTACCTGAGATTAATGCGCTGTGTGCTGAGTACCTACCTGAGATTAATGCGCTGTGTGATGAGTACCTACCTGAGATTAATGTGCTGTGCTGCTATGTGTGGTGAGTACCTACCTGAGATTAATGCGCTGTGTGGTGAGTACCTACCTGAGATTAATGTGCTGTGCTGCTACGTGTGGTGAGTACCTACCTGAGATTAATGTGCTGTGCTGCTACGTGTGGTGAGTACCTACCTGAGATTAATGTGCTGTGCTGCTACGTGTGGTGAGTACCTACCTGAGATTAATGTGCTGTGCTGCTACGTGTGGTGAGTACCTACCTGAGATTAATGTGCTGTGCTGCTACGTGTGGTGAGTACCTACCTGAGATTAATGCGCTGTGTGCTGAGTACCTACCTGAGATTAATGCGCTGTGTGCTGAGTACCTACCTGAGATTAATGCGCTGTGTGCTGAGTACCTACCTGAGATTAATGCGCTGTGTGCTGAGTACCTACCTGAGATTAATGCGCTGTGTAATGAGTACCTACCTGAGATTAATGCGCTGTGTGGTGAGTACCTACCTGAGATTAATGCGCTGTGTAATGAGTACCTACCTGAGATTAATGCGCTGTGTGCTGAGTACCTACCTGAGATTAATGCGCTGTGTGCTGAGTACCTACCTGAGATTAATGCTCTGTGTGGTGAGTACCTACCTGAGATTAATGTGCTGTGCGCTACGTGTGGTGAGTACCTACCTGAGATTAATGCGCTGTGTGGTGAGTACCTACCTGAGATTAATGCGCTGTGTGGTGAGTACCTACCTGAGATTAATGCGCTGTGTGGTGAGTACCTACCTGAGATTAATGCGCTGTGTGGTGAGTACCTACCTGAGATTAATGCGCTGTGTGGTGAGTACCTACCTGAGATTAATGCGCTGTGTGGTGAGTACCTACCTGAGATTAATGCGCTGTGTGGTGAGTACCTACCTGAGATTAATGCGCTGTGTGGTGAGTACCTACCTGAGATTAATGCGCTGTGTGGTGAGTACCTACCTGAGATTAATGTGCTGTGCGCTACGTGTGGTGAGTACCTACCTGAGATTAATGCGCTGTGTGCTGAGTACCTACCTGAGATTAATGCGCTGTGTGCTGAGTACCTACCTGAGATTAATGCGCTGTGTGGTGAGTACCTACCTGAGATTAATGCGCTGTGCGCTACGTGTGGTGAGTACCTACCTGAGATTAATGCGCTGTGTGGTGAGTACCTACCTGAGATTAATGTGCTGTGCGCTACGTGTGGTGAGTACCTACCTGAGATTAATGCGCTGTGTGCTGAGTACCTACCTGAGATTAATGCGCTGTGTGCTGAGTACCTACCTGAGATTAATGCGCTGTGTGGTGAGTACCTACCTGAGATTAATGCGCTGTGTGCTGAGTACCTACCTGAGATTAATGCGCTGTGTGATGAGTACCTACCTGAGATTAATGCGCTGTGCGCTACGTGTGGTGAGTACCTACCTGAGATTAATGCGCTGTGTGGTGAGTACCTACCTGAGATTAATGCGCTGTGTGTGGTGAGTACCTACCTGAGATTAATGCGCTGTGTGTGGTGAGTACCTACCTGAGATTAATGCGCTGTGTGTGGTGAGTACCTACCTGAGATTAATGCGCTGTGTGTGGTGAGTACCTACCTGAGATTAATGCGCTGTGTGTGGTGAGTACCTACCTGAGATTAATGCGCTGTGTGTGGTGAGTACCTACCTGAGATTAATGCGCTGTGCGTGGTGAGTACCTACCTGAGATTAATGCGCTGTGCGCTACGTGTGGTGAGTACCTACCTGAGATTAATGCGCTGTGTGGTGAGTACCTACCTGAGATTAATGCGTAGTGTGGTGAGTACCTACCTGAGATTAATGCGCTGTGTGTGGTGAGTACCTACCTGAGATTAATGCGCTGTGTGTGGTGAGTACCTACCTGAGATTAATGCGCTGTGTGTGGTGAGTACCTACCTGAGATTAATGCGCTGTGCGTGGTGAGTACCTACCTGAGATTAATGCGCTGTGCGCTACGTGTGGTGAGTACCTACCTGACATTAATGCGCTGTGTGTGGTGAGTACCTACCTGAGATTAATGCGCTGTGTGTGGTGAGTACCTACCTGAGATTAATGCGCTGTGCGCTACGTGTGGCGAGTACCTACCTGAGATTAATGCGCTGTGCGCTACGTCTGGTGAGTACGTCACCTGAGATTTGCGCGACGCCACCTGACGCAACCTGTCTTTTTTTGCAGATTTGTGCGCTACGTGGGGAGACGCGGCCACCCGAGATTTGTGCGCTTTTTTTTGCAAACTTACGTGTGGAGATGATCCTGACGTTTGGACGCGTTGTGAGAAGAATTTCGCTTCGCTTGCACACAAGCTGACATAACTCGTCGAGGTAAGCTGCTGCATCTAAAATTTTCATTGCGTGCATCTGCTCATACGTGCTTATTTTGCGCATATTTGCAGGTTTTCGCTTGCGTGTGTGTGTACGCACGCGTGTGTGTGTACGCACGCGTGTGTGTGTGCGCACGCGTGTGTGTGTGTACGCACGCACGCGCGTGTGTGTGTACGCACGCACGCGCGTGTACGCACGCACGCGCGTGTGTGTGTACGCACGCACGCGCGTGTGTGTGTACGCACGCACGCGCGTGTGTGTGTACGCACGCACGCGCGTGTGTGTGTACGCACGCACGCGCGTGTGTGTGCACGCACGCACGCGCGTGTGTGTGTACGCACGCACGCGCGTGTGTGTGTACGCACGCACGCGTGTGTGTACGCACGCACGCGCGTGTGTGTGTACGCACGCACGCGCGTGTGTGTGTACGCACGCACGCACGTGTGTGTACGTATATATAATATATGATTCTTCTGACCAGGTTGGGGGAGTAGTGGTCAATGTAAGTGGGTAGAGCGGATCTAGGGATCAGTAATACTGGTGTGATGTGACTGTTAACCTGCTGATTTTTCGTTATTTCCTGCAGATCTGACGTCCTTGAGAATGGGAAGGCTGGCGGACAGTGAAGAGACCCTCGACGTTCAGCAATCTTGAAACCCTTCGTTTTATGGACTGCTTTTTGCCGGTGACTCACCTTTTTTTTTTTTTAATAAGCTTTTTGGAGTATCCTGAAAAACTGCGCAATATTTTACACCGATTGAGTAAACAGAAAAGATCCCCAAACACAGCGGCCTTTGGTTTATCAGGGAATGACACTTGGTGTAAAATCCAAATTTTTAATAAATAATAAAACGTGATTTGAATTTGTTTTTTTGTTTTACCTTATTTATATTTTCAGGCTCCTGATTACCCCCGCTGTAAAGCCGGCTGCGACGAGCTCCGCCATGGAATTCCGGGGCGGAGCCCATCACGGCAGCCCCAAGAGACCCCAATACTTACCTCTGGTTCCGGAGTCCCGCATGACGCCTCAGTGCGCATGGGTAATAGAGCGTGAGACGCACCGCAGCGGCATGTGACGCGGCTGGCGGTAGGCGTAGAGGCGGTTTCACGCTATTTTCCGCTGTGCTACAGCGGAAAATAGCGTGAATGGACGGCTTCCACAGACTGCAATGGAAGCCGTCCGCGCGTATACCCGCGGCATTTTACGGTGCGGAATTCCGCTGTGAAATTACGCACCGTAAGCATTGAGCTATTAGGTTGAATACCGTGTTTCCCCGATAGTAAGACACCCCCCGATTGTAAGACGTATCGGGGGTTTCAGGGGGGTCGGCCAATGTAAGCCGTACCCCGAAAGTAAGACATATGTCTTACTTTCGGGGAAACACGGGGGTATTGTCGCCTCCCTCTCATCTACGGTAGCTGCGCGCCGCCCCCCCTCCATACGTCACCGCGTCTGCCACCTTTGGCCTCATGTCCACGGGGAAAATCAGGCCCGCTACGGATTCTCCATGTAGAATCCGTAGCGGGTCCCTCCTGCCCCGCGGACATGAGCGCTGAAAATAGGAATAAATCAGAATTAACTTGCCTTTCACACGCTCCGGATACTTCCTTCGCTGCGGCGTCATCTTCTCTCGTCGCAGCCGGATCTTCTTTCTTCGGCTCGGCGGATGTGCATGATGACGTCGGTGACGTGCCCCGCACATGCGCCGGGCCGAAGCAAAATGATCCGGCCGCGACTGAGAGAAGATGGCGCCGCGGCGAAGAGAAGAACCAGAGCGTGTGAGTACAATTTGATTTTTGTGTCCCGGGAGACCCGCATGAAAATGGAGCATGGTCCAGATTTTTTCATGCTCCATTTTCCAATATAAGACATACCCCGAAAGTAAGACATAGTGGGGCTTTTGGGGATAAAAAGAAAGTAAGACACTGTCTTACTTTCGGGGAAACACGGTAGATCCGTCTGTGGGAAGGAGCCTTAAGGCCTCATGTCCACTAGCAAAATGGAATTGCGGTTTCCGCAGCGGATTTGCCCCTAGGGAATCATTGGCCATCCCGTCCATTAAACTGATTTTTGCACCCGCGGATGGAATTTTAATAGAATTGCGTTTTTCATGCGTGGGAGAAAAAACCGCGGCATGCTCCATTTTACCGCGGATCGGCCACATTGCTATCACATTGACAGCAATGTGTGCGTATATCTGCATGAAAATTATACAATTGAAAGCTGATTCTACGCGGATTGTATTTTTCCAGTGGACATGAGGCCTAAGGCCGCCTGCAGACGGCCGTGTCGCATCCAGCTGCTCGCAACGGGACCCGACCTGAGCGCCTGCAGAGAGCAGTGCGGAACTCGCCCGCTCCCGCAGCGCTGTCTCATGTGCCAGCAGACGACACATGCGCAGAGCCGGCAGCCAGCGAGTGGCGTTTCTGTACGGGGCTCTGCGAACCCCGCACAGAATTAGAGCATGCCGCGGTTTGTTTTCTGCGCGTGATTTCGCGTAGACAAACCACGGCCTTCTGCATAGGATTGCGTATTGAAATGCAATCCTATGCAGGCGTGTACAGCCAGAAATGTACGGTGCTGCGTCTGGCATAGACTGAAGTGGCAGCGGTGCGCACTCGTCATCAGCTGATTGGCAGGGATTCTGGGAGGCAGATCACCACTTCACTGCGCATAGATCATCAGTACTGGAGTCCCAGGGAACCCTTTTAACCCCTTGCCACCGCAGCACGTGAATGTATGTATATGTTAGGAAGCAGCTTTCTGGAATGGACTTGCATCTACATCCTACAGATCTGAGCCCACACCATCTACTGCTGAAGACTGTTGCTAATGACAGTTGGCCTCCCGCAGCCACAGAGGGGATGGGTTAGACAGATTCCCGCTGTTAACCCTTTCCAGTCCAATGTCGGGCCTGCCCCGACATCATAATTTCCCTCCAATGTCGGGGCAGGCCCGACACTGCAGTGCAGGAGTGAATCTGCAACCGATTGTCAGGCACATCGGGTACAGATGCACTCCTGCACTGGTCCTCATCGAAGACCCCCGAGGAGAAGGCAGAAAGGGATTTTAATCCTTTCTGCCTTCTCCTTTACACATTACTTAGCGCTATGTAATGCATAGATTCTGGCCGGCGATCATGTGACCGCCGGTGTTACCTGACCCCAGCAGTCACATGATCGCCGAACCGGGAGGCAGAAGGAGAGTACTGAAGACGCCGGACAGGTAAGCAGGTCCCTCCCTGCACCCTCCTGAACTCTGTCAGCTCAGGAGGGTGCAGGGAAAGTGTATTTTTTTCTCACCCATTCTCCCCAGAACCAATTTATTTGGAGCTGGGGAGAATGGGTGAGAAAAAATAAGTGGATTGGAAAGGGTTAATGCTTTGCATGCAACGATTGCTCTTATTTCATTAGGTTTTTGTATGTAATCAGATATACTTCAGTCTAAGCCAACCTGAGTATAAGCCAAGGTACCAACTTTTACCCCAAAAACCTGGGGTCAATTATTGACTTGAGTATAAGCCAAGGGGTAATATTAGGTACCTCGGCTAACACTGGGATCGGCTATACTCGAGTATGCATTGTGGCTGCTGCTACAGGCCAAGTGGGCAGTATTGTCCGGGTCTCCTGGACTCATGGTTAGTGTAGGGACTAGCGGTATAACCAGGAGCTTAGAAGTTCGCCCGCTAGCTTCACGTTTTGTCTAAAATGTCAAGTAATACCTGTTCTTTATAATCAGCCTGTTAGTAGTGGTTGCATTTTTGGCTTCTGTATGCAGTGTTTTCTATCTCTGTTGTATTCTGTTCCGTCTGTTATATGCCATGCGTGTGTCCTGTTCTGTGGCTCCTAGGATCAGCTATGGCCCAGTTCCGAAGACCGCTGGGCCGCCCTCTTATTTGGGGATGTATATGTTCACTCAGTGAACACAAAGGGGTGTACTTTGTAAAATAGGGCCATTTTAGGGGGTATGTATTCTGACACCCACGAGCCTTTGCAATCTTGGCTCGGTGGAGGAAAAAGGATTTAGCAAAATGAGGAAAAATGAGGTTCAACTTGAATGTCTCCTAAATGGTTCCAAACAAAGGATGTTTTTGCAAATGTGCGTCCAGAATAAAGTGAACAGATGGAAATATATGTTGGCGAGGATTTGTAGAGTATGCTTGCACATATGAGATATAACATTTGCAAATGTTAAAAAATTACAATGTCTTCAAAACTGTCAATATTCTTAATTTTAATTAATATACACAACTTCTAACTGCCCATTTTTACCACTTAAACGAAGTACAACAAGGCACAGAAAAAACAATGTAAGAATCACTTCGATTTGCAAACATGCCCATCTTGAAAGCGTCCTACTGAGCCAACATCTAGGACCGTCAGTCTCTCTGCTGCTTCAACAATGATTGTGAGCAAACGCAGTGTGGTAATCTGGAAATAACTTATCAGCTCACCTGTAAAGAAGAAGGAAAAAAGTTTGCAAGAAAATAAATAAAAGCTTAGTCTATCCAAAAATACCAAAAAAAAAAAAAAGGTGAGTCACCGGCAAAAAGCAGTCCATAAAACGAAGGGTTTCAAGATTGCTGAACGTCGAGGGTCTCTTCACTGTCCGCCAGCCTTCCCATTCTCAAGGACGTCAGATCTGCAGGAAATAACGAAAAATCAGCAGGTTAACAGTCACATCACACCAGTATTACTGATCCCTAGATCCGCTCCACCCACTTACATTGACCACTACTCCCCCAACCTGGTCAGAAGAATCATATATTATATATACGTACACACACGCGCGTGCGTACACACACACGCAAGCGAAAACCTGCAAATATGCGCAAAATAAGCACGTATGAGCAGATGCAGCAGCTTACCTCGACGAGTTATGTCAGCTTGTGTGCAAGCGAAGCGAAATTCTTCTCAAAACGCGTCCAAACGTCAGGATCATCTCCACGCGTAAGTTTGCAAAAAAAAGCGCACAAATCTCGGGTGGCCGCGTCTCCCCACGTAGCGCACAAATCTGCAAAAAAAAGACAGGTTGCGTTAGGTGGCGTCGCGCAAATCTCAGGTGACGTACTCACCAGACGTAGCGCACAGCGAATTAATCTCAGGTAGGTACTCGCCACGCACAGCGAATTAATCTCAGGTAGGTACTCGCCACGCACAGCGCATTAATCTCAGGTAGGTACTCGCCACACACAGCGCATTAATCTCAGGTAGGTACTCGCCACACACAGCGCATTAATCTCAGGTAGGTACTCGCCACACACAGCGCATTAATCTCAGGTAGGTACTCGCCACACACAGCGCATTAATCTCAGGTAGGTACTCGCCACACACAGCGCATTAATCTCAGGTAGGTACTCGCCACACACAGCGCATTAATCTCAGGTAGGTACTCGCCACACACAGCGCATTAATCTCAGGTAGGTACTCGCCACACACAGCGCATTAATCTCAGGTAGGTACTCGCCACACACAGCGCATTAATCTCAGGTAGGTACTCGCCACACACAGCGCATTAATCTCAGGTAGGTACTCGCCACACACAGCGCATTAATCTCAGGTAGGTACTCGCCACACACAGCGCATTAATCTCAGGTAGGTACTCGCCACACACAGCGCATTAATCTCAGGTAGGTACTCGCCACACACAGCGCATTAATCTCAGGTAGGTACTCGCCACACACAGCGCATTAATCTCAGGTAGGTACTCGCCACACACAGCGCATTAATCTCAGGTAGGTACTCGCCACACACAGCGCATTAATCTCAGGTAGGTACTCGCCACACACAGCGCATTAATCTCAGGTAGGTACTCGCCGCACACAGCGCATTAATCTCAGGTAGGTACTCGCCGCACACAGCGCATTAATCTCAGGTAGGTACTCGCCGCACACAGCGCATTAATCTCAGGTAGGTACTCGCCGCACACAGCGCATTAATCTCAGGTAGGTACTCGCCGCACACAGCGCATTAATCTCAGGTAGGTACTCGCCGCACACAGCGCATTAATCTCAGGTAGGTACTCGCCGCACACAGCGCATTAATCTCAGGTAGGTACTCGCCACACACAGCGCATTAATCTCAGGTAGGTACTCGCCACACACAGCGCATTAATCTCAGGTAGGTACTCGCCACACACAGCGCATTAATCTCAGGTAGGTACTCGCCACACACAGCGCATTAATCTCAGGTAGGTACTCGCCACACACAGCGCATTAATCTCAGGTAGGTACTCGCCACACACAGCGCATTAATCTCAGGTAGGTACTCGCCACACACAGCGCATTAATCTCAGGTAGGTACTCGCCACACACAGCGCATTAATCTCAGGTAGGTACTCGCCACACACAGCGCATTAATCTCAGGTAGGTACTCGCCACACACAGCGCATTAATCTCAGGTAGGTACTCGCCACACACAGCGCATTAATCTCAGGTAGGTACTCGCCACACACAGCGCATTAATCTCAGGTAGGTACTCGCCACACACAGCGCATTAATCTCAGGTAGGTACTCGCCACACACAGCGCATTAATCTCAGGTAGGTACTCGCCACACACAGCGCATTAATCTCAGGTAGGTACTCGCCACACACAGCGCATTAATCTCAGGTAGGTACTCGCCACACACAGCGCATTAATCTCAGGTAGGTACTCGCCACACACAGCGCATTAATCTCAGGTAGGTACTCGCCACACACAGCGCATTAATCTCAGGTAGGTACTCGCCACACACAGCGCATTAATCTCAGGTAGGTACTCGCCACACACAGCGCATTAATCTCAGGTAGGTACTCGCCACACACAGCGCATTAATCTCAGGTAGGTACTCGCCACACACAGCGCATTAATCTCAGGTAGGTACTCGCCACACACAGCGCATTAATCTCAGGTAGGTACTCGCCACACACAGCGCATTAATCTCAGGTAGGTACTCGCCACACACAGCGCATTAATCTCAGGTAGGTACTCGCCACACACAGCGCATTAATCTCAGGTAGGTACTCGCCACACACAGCGCATTAATCTCAGGTAGGTACTCGCCACACACAGCGCATTAATCTCAGGTAGGTACTCGCCACACACAGCGCATTAATCTCAGGTAGGTACTCGCCGCACACAGCGCATTAATCTCAGGTAGGTACTCGCCGCACACAGCGCATTAATCTCAGGTAGGTACTCGCCGCACACAGCGCATTAATCTCAGGTAGGTACTCGCCGCACACAGCGCATTAATCTCAGGTAGGTACTCGCCGCACACAGCGCATTAATCTCAGGTAGGTACTCGCCGCACACAGCGCATTAATCTCAGGTAGGTACTCGCCGCACACAGCGCATTAATCTCAGGTAGGTACTCGCCGCACACAGCGCATTAATCTCAGGTAGGTACTCGCCGCACACAGCGCATTAATCTCAGGTAGGTACTCGCCGCACACAGCGCATTAATCTCAGGTAGGTACTCGCCGCACACAGCGCATTAATCTCAGGTAGGTACTCGCCGCACACAGCGCATTAATCTCAGGTAGGTACTCGCCGCACACAGCGCATTAATCTCAGGTAGGTACTCGCCGCACACAGCGCATTAATCTCAGGTAGGTACTCGCCGCACACAGCGCATTAATCTCAGGTAGGTACTCGCCGCACACAGCGCATTAATCTCAGGTAGGTACTCGCCGCACACAGCGCATTAATCTCAGGTAGGTACTCGCCGCACACAGCGCATTAATCTCAGGTAGGTACTCGCCGCACACAGCGCATTAATCTCAGGTAGGTACTCGCCGCACACAGCGCATTAATCTCAGGTAGGTACTCGCCGCACACAGCGCATTAATCTCAGGTAGGTACTCGCCGCACACAGCGCATTAATCTCAGGTAGGTACTCGCCGCACACAGCGCATTAATCTCAGGTAGGTACTCGCCGCACACAGCGCATTAATCTCAGGTAGGTACTCGCCGCACACAGCGCATTAATCTCAGGTAGGTACTCGCCGCACACAGCGCATTAATCTCAGGTAGGTACTCGCCGCACACAGCGCATTAATCTCAGGTAGGTACTCGCCGCACACAGCGCATTAATCTCAGGTAGGTACTCGCCGCACACAGCGCATTAATCTCAGGTAGGTACTCGCCGCACACAGCGCATTAATCTCAGGTAGGTACTCGCCGCACACAGCGCATTAATCTCAGGTAGGTACTCGCCGCACACAGCGCATTAATCTCAGGTAGGTACTCGCCGCACACAGCGCATTAATCTCAGGTAGGTACTCGCCGCACACAGCGCATTAATCTCAGGTAGGTACTCGCCGCACACAGCGCATTAATCTCAGGTAGGTACTCGCCGCACACAGCGCATTAATCTCAGGTAGGTACTCGCCGCACACAGCGCATTAATCTCAGGTAGGTACTCGCCGCACACAGCGCATTAATCTCAGGTAGGTACTCGCCGCACACAGCGCATTAATCTCAGGTAGGTACTCGCCGCACACAGCGCATTAATCTCAGGTAGGTACTCGCCGCACACAGCGCATTAATCTCAGGTAGGTACTCGCCGCACACAGCGCATTAATCTCAGGTAGGTACTCGCCGCACACAGCGCATTAATCTCAGGTAGGTACTCGCCGCACACAGCGCATTAATCTCAGGTAGGTACTCGCCGCACACAGCGCATTAATCTCAGGTAGGTACTCGCCGCACACAGCGCATTAATCTCAGGTAGGTACTCGCCGCACACAGCGCATTAATCTCAGGTAGGTACTCGCCGCACACAGCGCATTAATCTCAGGTAGGTACTCGCCGCACACAGCGCATTAATCTCAGGTAGGTACTCGCCGCACACAGCGCATTAATCTCAGGTAGGTACTCGCCGCACACAGCGCATTAATCTCAGGTAGGTACTCGCCGCACACAGCGCATTAATCTCAGGTAGGTACTCGCCGCACACAGCGCATTAATCTCAGGTAGGTACTCGCCGCACACAGCGCATTAATCTCAGGTAGGTACTCGCCGCACACAGCGCATTAATCTCAGGTAGGTACTCGCCGCACACAGCGCATTAATCTCAGGTAGGTACTCGCCGCACACAGCGCATTAATCTCAGGTAGGTACTCGCCGCACACAGCGCATTAATCTCAGGTAGGTACTCGCCGCACACAGCGCATTAATCTCAGGTAGGTACTCGCCGCACACAGCGCATTAATCTCAGGTAGGTACTCGCCGCACACAGCGCATTAATCTCAGGTAGGTACTCGCCGCACACAGCGCATTAATCTCAGGTAGGTACTCACCGCACACAGCGCATTAATCTCAGGTAGGTACTCAGCACACAGCGCATTAATCTCAGGTAGGTACTCAGCACACAGCGCATTAATCTCAGGTAGGTACTCAGCACACAGCGCATAAATCTCAGGTAGGTACTCAGCACACAGCGCATAAATCTCAGGTAGGTACTCACCACACAGCGCATTAATCTCAGGTAGGTACTCACCACACATAGCAGCACAGCACATTAATCTCAGGTAGGTACTCATCACACAGCGCATTAATCTCAGGTAGGTACTCACCGCACACAGCGCATTAATCTCAGGTAGGTACTCAGCACACAGCGCATTAATCTCAGGTAGGTACTCAGCACACAGCGCATTAATCTCAGGTAGGTACTCAGCACACAGCGCATAAATCTCAGGTAGGTACTCAGCACACAGCGCATTAATCTCAGGTAGGTACTCACCACACAGCGCATTAATCTCAGGTAGGTACTCACCACACAGCGCATTAATCTTCCTCTCCCACGTTGAAAGTATAAAAGGCTCCAACCATCAGCTTCCTCTGTAGGCTCGGAATTCGCGGGCAAATTCAAGTACCGGTGACGTCACCGGTCACGTGAGGCGCGGGCACAGCTCTCATCGTGCACGGCAGCTGAACTGTACTGCTCGTGCACAATGGGAGGTCACATGGTGCCGATTCCAGCCACCTCATTGGCTGGAATCGGCAGCAGGAATAACCGCAGTGTAAACTACTAATATGCCCCCCCCACAGTGCCCCCTCCACAGTGTCCTCCCCAAAGTGCCCCTCCCTCCAAAGTGCCCCCCCACACATACACATGCCGCCTAACAGTGCCTCCCCCCACAGTGCCCCCCCCACTGTGCCCCCTCTAAAATGCTCCTTCCTGCAAAGTGCCCCCCCAAAGCGCCCCTCCCCCCACAGTGCCCCCACACACGCCTCCCCAGTGTCCCTCCAAAGTGCCCCCCACACAAACATGCCCCCCACAGTGCCTCTCCCTCCAAAGTGCCCCCCCAAAACACCCCTCTCCCCACAGTGCCCCACACACACACACACACACACACACACACACGCCACCCCCCCAGTGTCCCTTCAAAGTGCCCCACACACACACGCCCCCCCCCAGTGCCCCACAGACGCACGCCACCCCAAAGTGCACCCTCTACAGTGCCTGCCCACACAAATTTCCCCCCCAGGACCCCCCTCCCCCACACACACACACCCGAGTGCCCCTCCCCCCAAAGTGCCTTCTCCAAAGTGCCCCCCACAAGTCTATGTGACAGCACCCGACGGCCACAAGTCTATGTAACAGCACCCGGCCAATTATTATGTGACAGCAACAACCCCCCAACCAAGTATAATGTGACAGTACACCCCCACTTGCAGGATCAGTGACGGCCTGACACCCCCACCCATCCACCGCAGCAACTACTTGTTAGCACCCCGCTGCCCCCTGTGGCGACTAATTGTCAGCACCCCTCTGCCCCCACGGCGACTACTTGCCAGCACCCCCCCCCACCCGCAAGTAAAGTGACAGCCTGCCCCCCACCCCCGGAAGTAAAAAGTGACTGCCCGTGCAACCCCAACTTCGCAAGTGACAGCCCTCCCACCCTGCACGTAAACTGACAGCCCTCCCACCCCCACCCCCTGCAAGTAAAGTGACAGCCCTTCCTACCACCACTGCCCATAAAGTGACAGCCTGCACCCCCTAACCCCCGCAAGTAAAGTGACAGCCCCACCACCTTGACCCCCGCAAGTAAAGTGACAGCCGGCGGCCCCCCGCCCATAAAGTGACAGCCCCAACACACCCCCGAAAGTAAAGTGACAGCCTGCAACCCCCCTTCCCCCCCCCAGCCCCCATCAGCTGGCAGCCCCCCACCTCCAGCCCATAAAGTGACAGCCCCCCCACCTGAATCTCCCCGCAAGTAAAGTGACAGCCAGCGCCCCCCCCCCCAACTCCCACAAGTACAGTGACAGCCAGCAGCTCCCTCCTCAACCCCCCACAAGTAAAGTGAAACACCCCCCCACAACCCCCACAAGTAATGTGTCCGCCTGCCCCAACCCCCCCCCCCCCCGCAAGTAAAGTGACAGCACAAAACCCCTCCCCCCACCCCCCAAATGTTACTCACCCTCCCTCTGGATCGCCTTCACCCTCCTGCCGGAGCGCCGCACGTTCCCAAGCCCATAGGTGCTACTGCGCATGCGCAAAGGAAGAGGCGCGCACCCACGGCCCAAGCAACGCTACTGCACATGCACCAAGATCCAAAGGCTCGTCCACGGACCTAGGACTCGATCTGCTTGTGTGCGACTAGGAGAGAAGAAAGAAGAAGCTTCATGATCGGCACCAGGACAACGGAGTCGTCAACACAGGAAGGTTTTACATAACTTCTGTATGGCACATATCCTATGCACAATGTATATTACAAAGTGCATTGATATGGTCATACAGAAGTGTACACATACACTTCAAACTATGGGACAACCCCTTTAAGACTCAGTACCCTTAGAATACAGCATGTACTCACTTAGCTTGAATGCTGACATATGTTTGATTTCTATAGCACTTCTTTGTACTACTTCTGCTCCTCCTCTGTTTGGAAAGAACACAGGAAGTTCCACAGATGCCATTTTATCATCCCCCATTTGGGAAAGCCTGCCCCTAATTACTCACCTGTGCAAAGCAATGGAGATTGAAACCCTCAGGCTGCATTCAGACGAACGTATATCGGCTCGGTTTTCACACTGAGCCCATATACGTTGTCCTCGTGTGCAGGGGGGGAGGATGGAAGAGCCAGGAGCAGTAACTGAGCTCCCGCCCCCTCTCTGCCTCCTCTACGCCCCTCTGCACTATTTGCAATGGGGAGAGGCGGGATGGGGGCGGGGCTAAGTTCCAAGAATCAGCCCCGCCCCCGGCCCACTTCCCCCCATTGCAAATAGTGGAGAGGTGGCAGAGAGGGGGCGGAAGCTCAGTTCCTGCTCCTGGCTCTTCCATCCTACCCCCCCCTGCACACGAGGACAACGTATATCGGCTCGGCGTGAAAACCAAGCCAATATATGTTCGTGGGAATGCAGCCTAAGGCTGCATTCTCATGAACGTATATCGGCTCGGTTTTCACGCCAAGCCGATATACGGTGTCCTCATCTGCAGGGGGGGAGGATGGAAGAGCCAGGAGCAGGAACTGAGCTCCCGCCCCCTCTCTGCCTCCTTTCCGCCCCTCTGCACTATTTGCAATGGGGAGAGGCAGGACGGGGCGGGGCTAAGTTCTGAGAATTAGCCCCACACCCGATCCGCCTCTCCCCATTGCAAATAGTGCAGAGGGGCGGATCGTAGGAAGAGAGGAGGCGGGAGTTCAGTTCCTGCTCCTGGCTCTTCCATTCCCCCCCCCCCTGCCTGCAGAGCAGGGCGACGTATATGGGCTCGGCGTGAAAACCGAGCTGATATACGTTCGTGTGAATGCAGCCTCAAGCCTCTGAGCTCCCGCCTCCTCTCCACCCCCTCTCCACCCCATTGCACTATTTGCAATGAGAGGAGGTGGGACGAGGGCGGGGCAAAGTTTTGGGAATTAGCCCCGCCCCAACCCTGCCTCCCCACATTGCAAATAGTGCAAAGGGGTGGAGAGGGGGTGGAGAGGAGGCAGAGAGGGGGTGAGAGTTCAGAGCACTGCTCCCGGCTCTTCCAGCCTCCTCCCCCTGCAGAGAGAAACGCTGTATAACGGCCGGCGTGAATACCCGGCCGATATACGGTCTTCTGAAGGTGCCCTAAAAAGGAGTTTTTGGGTACATTAAAAATTAATTAAACGGTCTTACAATTTAAAAAAAATTCAATACTCACCTATTCTGGAAACTCCCCGTACAGCACTGAAGCCCCAGTGACTGCCACACGGAACCTTAGAAAAAGTAGTGGACGGTCATGTGCAGAATAAATAGCCACTTACGGGCTTCTTCCATAGTCACTGAAGCTCATGAGTGATTGAGTAATCACGTGCCGCTTCTTACAAGTTCATTGCGGTTGGCACTAGGGCCATAGCACCTGACTGGGAGCTGCTGGAATAGGTGAGTTTTAAATTTTTATTAATTTTAAGTCCCTTTAACTTTTCTTCTATGTCTCAGAAAACCCCTTGAATTGGGGGGTTCTATATTTCACTGATGAAAAAAGAGCAGCCATCATAATATTTTTTAAACTTTTGATACACTTTTGGCCTGTTTCACACAAAATCCTGACCAAGAAGCTCTGCCGGAGAACTTCAAGCAAGTGCCGAGGTGCTTTGGGAGACGTGCGCCAGAGCCTGACAGCGCCTCTTAGGTAATGTTTGTGTTTATGCAGCTAGGGCTTATTTTAGAGCTTTTACAGTAGGATTTTCTACTGTTAAATTTGCACCGCACGAAAACCGCATTGTGCTGCAACAGAAAGGAAGGGTCTATAGGTAAACATGGGCTACAAAATATCACAAGTCACGGGCATCTCTAGCAACCCACAATTTTTTTTTCTCGCTATGGCCGCCTGCAGAAGGGCGGAAATTTCCGCCGCTGGAAGCCTGCATAGGATTGCGTTAACAAACGCAATAACGCAATCCTAGGCAGACGGCCGCAGTTTGGCTGAGCGAAATCTCGCGCGGCAAACAAACTGCGGCATGTTCTATTTCTGTGTGGGGCTCACAGAGCCCCACACAGAAACGTCACTCACCCGGCCGCCGGCTCCGGTCTGCGCATGCGCCGGCTGCCGGCAGCCGGCACATGAAAGGTCCGGAGCTGCGGGGCGCCGGTGAGTACGCGCTGCTCTCTGCAGGCACTCGGGTCAGGTCCCGTGGCGAGAATTCTCGCAGCCGGATCCGACCCGGACGTCTGCAGGCGGCCTTAGTCACATGCTACAAAACATTGCTAATATGAAGGAACCCATAGGAAAGCATAGGCTTCACATACATGCAATTTGTTGCACAATCGCATCACAAGAACATTACTAGATTGTGTTGCCCGTGTGAAACAGGCCTTAATCGTATGATATTTCAGACAATTAATAGGTCTATGCAAATATGTAAAATGAGTGTGTTTTTTAAAGAACCTACCCTTACAAATAAACAGCTGGAAAACACTTTAAAATCTGCATCTTGATGTTTGGATACATGTTTGAGAAAGAATTTCTTTGTTGGGATATTTCCATAGATTTTCTGCCAAATCTTCATAAATAATCAATTTAGAAAACCAAACAAGAAAAAAGGCAAACTAAATAAATATCAGTTATAATCTGCAGTTTACGCATCACATTAAATGCTGTTGTATTCACTGACAATAACGATCAGGTTGTAGAGCGTTAACATTCTTGTTAACTCTTACAGCTAGCTATAAGATGCAAGTAATGGGTCTAGTTGGTTGTATACAACAATAGTACATGGTGTATAAAATGGTTTTCGTGAATGGCAAGGCAGAGGGAGTTCTAGTCTCTAAGAGGATGGTCAAGGGCCGTCGTCTGCTTCTTGTAATTGCTCGTTTTTGCTATTTTGTTTCATTTTTAGTTACTATTTTTAAGTTATCCAACTAAGGTAACTATGCATAAATGATACGGCATAGTAGTACAATAACCTAGAGTGCCAACTCATGTCATATTGTATACATTGATAAAATCAGCATAAAGGTTTAACCCATCAAGGACACAGACTTTTTGGGAATGGTTTCATCTAGAGATGAGCGAGCACCAAAATGCTCGGGTGCTCGTTACTCGGGACGAAATTATCGCGATACTTGAGGGTTCGTTTCGAGTAACGAACCCCATTGAAGTCAATGGGCGACCCGAGCATTTTTGTATTTCGCCGATGCTCGCTAAGGTTTTCATTTGTGAAAATCTGGGCAATTCAAGAAAGTGACGGGAACGACACAGCAACGGATAGGGCAGGCGAGGGGCTACATGTTCGGCTGCATCTCAAGTTCCCAGGTCCCACTATTAAGCCACAATAGCAGCAAGAGTGCCCCCCCCCCTCCCAACAACATTTACTTCTGAAAAGCCCTCATTAGCAATGCATACCTTAGCTAAGCACCACACTACCTCCAACAAAGCACAATCACTGCCTGCATGACACTCCGCTGCCACTTCTCCTGGGTTACATGCTGCCCAACCCCCCCCCCCCCCCCCGTACGACGCAGTGTCCACAGCGCACACCAAAGTGTCCCTGCGCAGCCTTCAGCTGCCCTCATGCCCCACCACCCTCATGTCTATTTATAAGTGCGTCTGCCATGAGGAGGAACCGCAGGCACACACTGCAGAGGGTTGGCACGACTAGGCAGCGACCCTCTTTAAAAGGGGCGGGGCGATAGCCCACAATGCTGTACAGAAGCAATGAGAAATATAATCCTGTGCCACAGCCATCAGGAGCTGCACACGTGGGCATAGCAATGGGGAACCTATGTGCCACACACTATTCATTCTGTCAAGGTGTCTGCATGCCCCAGTCAGACCGCGTTTTTTTTATAAATAGTCACAGGCAGGTACAACTCCGCAATGGGAATTCCGTGTGCACCCACAGCATGGGTGGCTCCCTGGAACCGACCGGCTGTACATAAATGTATCCCATTGCAGTGCCCATCACAGCTGAGGTAACATCCGATTAAATGCAGGTGGGCTTCGGCCCACACTGCATGCCCCAGTCAGACTGGGGTTCTTTAGAAGTAGACACATGCAGTTACAACTCCCTGTGGACCCACAGCATGGGTGGCTCCCTGGAACCCACCGGCGGTACATAAATATATCCCATTGCAGTGCCCAACACAGCTGATGTAACGTCAGCTTTAATGCAGGTGGGCAAAAAATTAATTGGATTACACTGTAGGCGAGGGTCACAAAAAATTGGTGTACCAACAGTACTAATGTACGTCAGAAAAATTGCCCATGCCCAACCAAGAGGGCAGGTGAAACCCATTAATCGCTTTGGTTAATGTGGCTTAATTTATAACTAGGCCTGGAGGCAGCCCAGTTAAAATAAAAATTGGTTCAGGTAAAAGTTTCAACGCTTTAATGAGCATTGAAACGTATAAAAATTGTTTAGAAAAATTATATGACTGAGCCTTGTGGGCCTAAGAAAAATTGCCCGTTCGGCGTGATTATGTGAGGTTTCAGGAGGAGGAGCAGGAGGAGGAGGATGAATATTATACACAGATTGATGAAGCTAAAAGGTCCGCGTTTTTGATGGTGATAGAGAACAATGCTTCCATCCGCGGGTGCAGCCTACGTATTGTTTAGGTATCGCTGCTGTCCGCTGGTGGAGAAGAGAAGTCTGGTGAAATCCAGGCTTTGTTCATCTTGATGAGTGTAAGCCTGTTGGCACTATCGGTTGACAGGCGGGTACGCTTATCCGTGATGATTCCCCCAGCCGCACTAAACACCCTCTCTGACAAGACGCTAGCCGCAGGACAAGCAAGCACCTCCAGGGCATACAGCGCGAGTTCAGGCCACGTGTCCAGCTTCGACACCCAGTAGTTGTAGGGGGCAGAGGCGTCACGGAGGACAGTCGTGCGATCGGCTACGTACTCCCTCACCATCCTTTTACAGTGCTCCCGCTGACTTAGCCTTGACTGGGGAGCGGTGACACAGTCTTGCTGGGGAGCCAGAAAGCTGTCAAAGGCCTTAGAGAGTGTTCCCCTGCCTGGCAGATGAAACCGATGTTGCAGGGTGCGCAGGGTGGCAGCGTCCGTGTGGGACTTGCGGAAATGTGCGCAGAGCCGGCGCACCTTTCCGAGCAGATCTGACAAGCGTGGGTAGCTTTGCAAAAATGGGCTGAACCACCAAATTAAAGACGTGGACCAGGCATGGCACGTGCGTGAGGCTGCCGAGCTGCAGAGCCGCCACCAGGTTACGGCCGTTGTCACACACGACCATGCCCGGTTGGAGGCTCAGCGGCGCAAGCCAGCGGTCAGTCTGCTCTGTCAGACCATGCAGCAGTTCGTGGGCCGTGTGCCTCTTCTCTCCTAAGCTGAGTAGTTTCAGCACGGCCTGCTGACGCTTGCCCACCGCTGTGCTGCCACGCCGCGCGACACCGACTGCTGCCGAGGTTGCTGAGGAGGAGGAGGGTGGTTTAGTGGAGGAAGCATACACCGCCGCAGATACCACCACCGAGCTGGGGCCTGCAATTCTGGGGGTGGGTAGGACGTGAGCGGTCCCAGGCTCTGACTCTGTCCCAGCCTCCACTAAATTCACCCAATGTGCCATCAGGGAGATATAGTGGCCCTGCCCGCCTGCGCTTGTCCACGTGTCTGTTGTTAAGTGGACCTTGGCAGTAACCGCGTTGGTGAGGGCGCGTACAATGTTGCGGGAGACGTGGTCGTGCAGGGCTGGGACGGCACATCGGGAAAAGTAGTGGTGACTGGGAACTGAGTAGCGCGGGGCCACCGCCGCCATCATACTTTTGAAAGCCAAAAAAGAAAGATGTGGGCTCACCTCACCAGCAGTAACTTTCAATGTTGCAGGAAGATCTGGGATCCAACAGGAGCTCCATCCTCAAGTAGCCGACGGCAAGCGGCCAGATTCCATATGAGCAGAAAATAGAGATGGAGGAGAGCTGCTACCGTTAAAAATTTCCTTCTTTATTGAATAAAATAAAGCATACAGCTCACAGGTGACGCTGAACGCGTTTCGGCAAAAGCCTTTGTCAACAGCTATGAGGTATGGAGTACATAAGACATTTATAGACCAAATACAAATTAAAATCAAAGGAGAAATACCTGTGTATGTTAGCTTGTCAGGGGGAGAAATGGTTGAGGGATGGTATAGAGGGTGTGTTCAAGAGCTAATTACATCACATGTTACAACCAGCATACAGAGATTTGTGGCAAGAGGATTCAAAACAGACAGATAGAGAAACAAGTATGCATATGGATATCTGAAAATCAATTCTTAAATACATTTACATAGCGATAAATAGGTAAAGAATATGAAAAAGAAAAAAAAAAAATTTATAAAAAAAAAAGAAAAGAAAAATTTTTTGAAGAAAAAAAAAAAAAAAAAAAAATTTTTCTTTTCTTTTCCTCTCCCATTCTTCTCTCTTTTTCCAGATATATAGTTGCACAAGCTATTTCCGCATAATAGTAAAGCAATTACAAAGTATATAAATTTACCAGAGTAGAAGTCAGGAGAGGGAAAAAGCACACACACAAAAAAAAACAAAAAAAAAAAAACACACACACGCACACGCACTTTCTCTTTTCTTTTTTACCTTTAATCCCCCCTTACTGTTCATTAATAAACACAGAATAAATCCGTTCTATAATTCATACCAAATGGGAATCTAGTATTTAGTTCCAAAATCCAATACGCTTCCCTGCGAAGGATATCCTTCATTTCTACTTTTTGTTTCCTATTTTTCCAAACTCTGTCTATCCCCAAACATGAAAAATTTTTTGTTTCACCACCATGTTTTAGAATAAAGTGATTTGCAACCCCTGATTTTCCTAATAGATTTTTTTGAATGTCCCTCAGGTGTTCTGCTATTCTAGTATGTAATCTCCTAGAGGTGCATCCTACATAGAGTAGATTACATAGGGTGCATACTATTACATAGATTATTCCACTAGTTTTACAGTTAATAAAACTATTGATTTTGTATTTTTTGTTGTTCTGTGGGTTATTAAATTCCCTAGATTTATTAAGGGTGTACTGACAACAACCACAACGGGGGTCCGCACATTTGAAAAATCCATTAATATTAATCCAATTATTTTTGGGTTTCTGACATATGAAATTCTTAGATACTCTGTCTCCAATAGTACGATTTCTGCGAGAGGTACATAACACGCCTTTGTCTAAGATAGATTTTAAATCATCATCCTGTTTTAAAATTGGAAGATAGGAGAAGAATAATTTTCTTATCTGTGGGAATTCCCTACTATATGGTGTAGTGAAGACAATTTTGTTGGATATACCATCAGATAAATCCTTATCCTTATACAGCAATGTCTTTCTGTCCATTTTATTAACCTTGTCCCTAGCATTATTCAAAGTTTGTGGGTTATAACTTCTATTCGCCAAACGGGTACAGATTTGGTTTGCTGATGTATTATAGCTTGATGTATTGGTACATATACGTTTTGCCCTAATGAATTCCGTAAGTGGTATGGCATTAATTGTATGTCGGGGGTGACAACTAGTCGCTTTAAGTATCGTGTTTCCACTGCTGGGTTTGCGATATACTGAAGCATTAATACTATCCCTAGAGCAACTAACCTCTAATAGGAGATCCAGGAAATTAATTTTGTTCTGATCACTATTAATGGTAAACTGTAAGTTGCAATTGTTCTTATTAATATAACTCAGGAATTCTAATAATTCTGAGTGGACATCAGAGATGGTGACATTATGGGAATGGGAAGATCCCTGTCTCCAAATAATAATGATGTCATCCAAGTATCTGGCATACCACACCACGCTGTCAATGAATGGATTAGATATAGAGAAAATATAGGATTCTTCCCACCAAGCCATATAAAGTATGGCTAAAGTGGGAGAGAATTTCGACCCCATAGGAGCTCCTACCAACTGTAAGAAAAATTGATTATTAAAAATGAAAAAATTATGAGTGAGAAGAAACTCTGTGCAAAGCATGATAAATTCTCTCAGCTCACTACTATATTCGCTATACTCTCTCAAATGGTAGTGTAAAGCTTGTAAGGCAGCGTGGTGTGGTATACAGGTATAGAGATTGACAACGTCGCATGTTACCCAAATGTAATCCTCCTGCCACACAAATGTATCCAATTTTTTCAAAACACTACTGCTGTCTTTCAGGTAACCCGGTACTCGCATAGCTAGTGGTTGTAAAGATTTGTCTACCCAAGCACTAAGTCTTTCACATAGAGAGTCAATTCCTGAAATAATAGGGCGCATGGGAGGAGGGAAAGAGTCCTTGTGTGTTTTGGGAAGGCCATACATAAATGGGACTTTTGGGTTGGTAGGGATAAGATATTCTCCCATATTCTCCCATATTAGTAGTAATAACACCTAAGTTGGATCCCAATTATAATAATTCATGCAATTTTTTAGAAAAAACAATCGTAGGGTCTCCCTGTAATTTTTTATAAGTGATCCTATCCTCAAGGATGTGATTAATACAATTAATGTATAGGGTAGAGAGAGTATAGCGAATACAGTAGTGAACTGAGAGAATTTATCATGCTTTGTACAGAGTTTCTTCTCACTCATAATTTTTTCATGTTTAATAATCAATTTTTCTTACAGTTGGTAGGAGCTCCTATGGGGTCGAAATTCTCTCCCACTTTAGCCATACTTTATATGGCTTGGTGGGAAGAATCCTATATTTTCTCTATATCTAATCCATTCATTGACAGCGTGGTGTGGTATGCCAGATACTTGGATGACATCATTATTATTTGGAGACAGGGATCTTCCCATTCCCATAATGTCACCATTTCTGATGTCCACTCAGAATTATTAGAATTCCTGAGTTATATTAATAAGAACAATTGCAACTTACAGTTTACCATTAATAGTGATCAGAACAAAATTAATTTCCTGGATCTCCTATTAGAGGTTAGTTGCTCTAGGGATAGTATTAATGCTTCAGTATATCGCAAACCCAGCAGTGGAAACACGATACTTAAAGCGACTAGTTGTCACCCCCGACATACAATTAATGCCATACCACTTACGGAATTCATTAGGGCAAAACGTATATGTACCAATACATCAAGCTATAATACATCAGCAAACCAAATCTGTACCCGTTTGGCGAATAGAAGTTATAACCCACAAACTTTGAATAATGCTAGGGACAAGGTTAATAAAATGGACAGAAAGACATTGCTGTATAAGGATAAGGATTTATCTGATGGTATATCCAACAAAATTGTCTTCACTACACCATATAGTAGGGAATTCCCACAGATAAGAAAATTATTCTTCTCCTATCTTCCAATTTTAAAACAGGATGATGATTTAAAATCTATCTTAGACAAAGGCGTGTTATGTACCTCTCGCAGAAATCGTACTATTGGAGACAGAGTATCTAAGAATTTCATATGTCAGAAACCCAAAAATAATTGGATTAATATTAATGGATTTTTCAAATGTGCGGACCCCCGTTGTGGTTGTTGTCAGTACACCCTTAATAAATCTAGGGAATTTAATAACCCACAGAACAACAAAAAATACAAAATCAATAGTTTTATTAACTGTAAAACTAGTGGAATAATCTATGTAATAGTATGCACCCTATGTAATTTACTTTATGTAGGATGCACCTCTAGGAGATTACATACTAGAATAGCAGAACACCTGAGGGACATTCAAAAAAATCTATTAGGAAAATCAGGGGTTGCAAATCACTTTATTCTAAAACATGGTGGTGAAACAAAAAATTTTTCATGTTTGGGGATAGACAGAGTTTGGAAAAATAGGAAACAAAAAGTAGAAATGAAGGATATCCTTCGCAGGGAAGCGTATTGGATTTTGGAACTAAATACTAGATTCCCATTTGGTATGAATTATAGAACGGATTTATTCTGTGTTTATTAATGAACAGTAAGGGGGGATTAAAGGTAAAAAAGAAAAGAGAAAGTGCGTGTGCGTGTGTGTGTGTGTTTTTTTGTTTTTTTTTTTTGGTTTTTTGTTTTTTTTTGTGTTTTTTTTTTGTTTTTGTTTTTTTTTGTGTGTGTGCTTTTTCCCTCTCCTGACTTCTACTCTGGTAAATTTATATACTTTGTAATTGCTTTACTATTATGCGGAAATAGCTTGTGCAACTATATATCTGGAAAAAGAGAGAAGAATGGGAGAGGAAAAGAAAAGAAAAATATATATTTTTTTTTTTTTTTCTTCAAAAAATTTTTCTTTTTTTTTTTTTTTTTTATAAATTTTTTTTTTTTTTTTTTCTTTTTCATATTCTTTACCTATTTATCGCTATGTAAATGTATTTAAGAATTGCTTTTCAGATATCCATATGCATACTTGTTTCTCTATCTGTCTGTTTTGAATCCTCTTGCCACAAATCTCTGTATGCTGGTTGTAACATGTGATGTAATTAGCTCTTGAACACACCCTCTATACCATCCCTCAACCATTTCTCCCCCTGACAAGCTAACATACACAGGTATTTCTCCTTTGATTTTAATTTGTATTTGGTCTATAAATGTCTTATGTACTCCATACCTCATAGCTGTTGACAAAGGCTTTTGCCGAAACGCGTTCAGCGTCACCTGTGAGCTGTATGCTTTATTTTATTCAATAAAGAAGGAAATTTTTAACGGTAGCAGCTCTCCTCCATCTCTATTTTCTGCTCATACTTTTGAAAGCCTCAGTTTCCACAACCCTATACGGCAGCATCTCCAGGCTGATAAATTTGGCTATGTGCGCGTTTAACGCTTGAGCGTGCGGTTGCGTGGCGGCGTACTTGCGCTTGCGCTCCAACACTTGCGCTAGCGACGGCTGGATGGTGCGCTGACAGACATTGGTGGATGGGGCAGAGGACAGCGGAGGTGAGGGTGTGGGTGCAGGCCAGGAGACTGTAGTGCCTGTGCCCTGAGAGGGGGGTTGGATCTCAGTGGCAGGTTGGGGCACAGGGGGAGAGGCAGCGGTGCAAACCGGAGGCGGTGAACGGCCTTCGTCTCACCTTGTGGGGTGCTTGGGCATCATATGTCTGCACATGCTGGTGGTGGTGAGGCTGGTGGTGGTGGTTCCCCGGCTGATCTTGGCGCGACACAGGTTGCACACCACTGTTCGTCGGTCGTCTGCACTCTCAGTGAAAAACTGCCAGACCTTAGAGCACCTCGGCCTCTGCAGGGTGGCATGGTGCGAGGGGGCGCTTTGGGAAACAGTTGGTGGATTATTCGGTCTGGCCCTGCCTCTACTCCTGGACATCGCACTGCCTCTTGCAACCTGCCCTGCTGCTGCCCTTGCCTCCCCCTCTGAAGACCTGTCCTCAGTAGGCGTAGCAAACCAGGTGGGGTCAGTCACCTCATCGTCCTGCTGCTCTTCCTCCGAATCCTCTGTGCGCTCCTCCCTCGGACTTACTGCCCTTACTACTACCTCACTGCAAGACAACTGTGTCTCATCGTCATCGTCCTCCTCACCCACTGAAAGGTCTTGAGACAGTTGCCGGAAGTCCCCAGCCTCATCCCCCGGACCCTGGGAACTTTCAAAAGGTTGGGCATAGGTCACGACAAACTCCTCCAGTGGGAGAGGATTCGGAACCCTTGCTGCCCATTCTGGGCAGGAGCCCGGGAACAGTTCCTGGGAGTCTGCCTGCTCCTCAGAATGTGTCATTGTAATGGAGTGAGGAGGCTGGGAGGAAGGAGGAGCAGCAAGCAGCCTGAGGATTCAGAGTTGCAGCAGTGGACGGCGCAGAACTCTGGGTGTTCGATAGATTGCTGGATGCACTTTCTGCCATCCACGACAGGACCTGCTCACACTGCTCATTTTCTAATAAAGGTCTACCGCGTGGACCCATTAATTGTGAGATGAATGTGGGGACGCCAGAAACGTGCCTCTCTCCTAATCCCGCAGCAGTCGGCTGCAATACACCTGGATCAGGAGCTCGGCCTGTGCCCACACCCTGACTTGGGCCTCTGCGTCCTCGCCCCCGTCCACGTCCTCTAGGCCTACCCCTACCCCTCAGCATGGTGTATTACCAGTAGTGCAGAAACAGAACGCTGTAATTAAATGTGCGCTTATTGGCCTGTGGTGGAGGCTGACTTCGCTTACCGAACGCACAGCAGAGCCAGGAAATAATTTTGCGCAAGCCTGCTGTAACACTTAGCTGGCTGCGTATGAATTAGGAGGACAACTACACCCAGCACAGACCCAGTACACTGAGGACAGTCACAGGCAGCCCAAATAGATTTTTTTTCCCAAATGTTTTTGGAAAGGCCCACTGCCTATATTCAATAAATTTATGTCTTCTGTCCCTGCCTCACCACTACTGGCCCTGGAGTATGTAAAATAACTGCAGACTGTTGCACTGTGGACTGGAATACAGCGGTGATGTAACAGCCAACACAGAGCCAGGAAAGAATTTTGCGCAAGCCTGCTGTAACACTTAGCTGGCTGCGTATGAATTAGGAGGACAACTACACCCAGCACAGACCCAGTACACTGAGGACAGTCACAGGCAGCCCAAATAGATTTTTTTTCCAAAATGTTTTTGGAAAGGCCCACTGCCTATATTCAATAAATATATGTCTTCTGTCCCTGCCTCACCACCACTACTGGCCCTGGACTATGTATAATTACTGCAGGGCGCAATGCTCTGCACGGCCGATATACAAAAAAAAAAAAAGTTCAACACTGCAAAAAGCAGCCTCCACACTACTGCACACGGTTAGATGTGGCCCTAAGAAGGACCGTTGGGGTTCTTGAAGCCTACACTAACTCCTAACTCTCTCCCTACAGCAGCTCCAACACGATACCACTGTCCCTCAGCTATGTCACAACGCATCTGAGGCGAGCCGCGGGAGGGGCCGATTTTTATACTCGGGTGACACCTGATCTCGCCAGCCACTCACTGCAGGGGGGTGGTATAGGGCTTGAATGTCGCAGGGGGAAGTTGTAATGCCTTCCCTGTCTTTCTATTGGCCAGAAAAGCGCGCTAACGTCTCAGAGATGAAAGTGAAAGTAACTCGAACATCGCGTGGTGCTCGTCACGAGTAACGAGCATCTCGAACACGCTAATACTCGAACGAGTATCAAGCTCGGACGAGTACGTTCGCTCATCTCTAGTTTCATCCAAATTTGCAAAAAAAAATCAAACTCTTATTTTTCCATCAATATAGACCTTGTTTTTCCTGGGATGAGTAATATTTTTCAGTGGCACTATTTAATGTACCATGTAATGTAAAGTTTTAACAATTTCTAAGTGGGGTGGAATGGGAAAATTGGGTCAGTATGATTACGACGATACCAAGTTTATATAGTGTTTTTTTTGCTGTAATGCTTTTAAAAAATAAGATATCTTTTGAAAAAAAACAAACATTTTCTGCCGACATCTTTTGATCACCATAAATATTTTATCTTTCCATCGATATCGCTGTGTGAGGGCACTTTTTTTGTAAGACGTCTTTTGGTTTCTATTGGTATCATTTGGAGTACATACAACTTTTTTGAATGCATTTCAAAAAAAATTTTTTCTTGCAGACGGGGTGGCAAAAAAGCGCAATCCCAGCATTGTTCTTTTTTTCCCTGAAGATAGTCACTGTGTGCGATAAATAAGGAATTACTTTGATAGATCAGACTTTTACAGATGTAGTGATACCAAGTATGCTTTTCTTTGAATTTTTTATTTTTTTTATAAATATGGGAAAGCAAGTTGAACGTTTAATATCCTTCATTATTAACAATAATGAAAAACACTTATTTCACTTAATTTTACTTTCTTTTAGTTTCCATAGGGGACTTGAACTTGCTATCCCCTGATCACTTATATCATATATTGCGATACAACTGGCCGAAATACATAGCCAGCCTAGGGATCTACAGAAGCTCTCCTGCTGCTGTGAAAACCAAATATCACCTAGTGAACTAATTGTGTGGGGGTGGGGGTGGGGGTGGGGGGAGTGGGGCGACATGTGGGACCCCAAATGCAAGTCGGGACTTTTAAATGCTGCTATCAAAATTAACAGTGGCATTTAAAAGATTAACAGCCATGATCAGCGCTCACGGTGATCACTGTTATTGCAACCAGGTGTCAGCTGTCAATAGAGCTTAGACTGCCATGCATGAAGCAAGCACAGTTCCCAATCCCTCTCTTTATAAATCCTGGGCACCCAAGACATAAATACATATCTTGGAGCATTAAAGGGGTTGTCCCGCGCCTAAAGATAAAAATTTTTTATGCCCAGTCCCACAGTACCTGTAAAGGAAAACCGCTGACATGTGTTGTTAAAAAAAAAAATTCCCTTACCTGAATCCCCATTCAGCAACTTTAAAAAATCTTCTGTCCAAGATGGCTGCCGCTGGTCTTCTCCCACAGTGCACCGCGGGTCTTCTCCCATGGTGCACTGTGGATGTTCTTCTGCTGTCTGCGCTCCACTGCTGATTCCTGCCACCTCATTGGCTGATTGGCACCATGTGACGGGGCGGAGCTATGCAATGACGCTGAGAAGGGGGAGGAGCCAGGACGCAGCTCGTGAGCCCGGACCATCTACGAGAAGAATCCTGTGTGAGCAAGCGTGACTGTTCCTGCGACCAGAGAAGAAGTTTGTTCGTCGCCATGGAGACGGGGAAGCCAGCACAGGGGGGGACCCCTGTAGGTAAGTAAATAACTTCTGTATGGCCAGTATTTAATGCACGATGTATATTACAAAGTGCATTAATATGGCCATACAGAAGTGTATAACTGCACTTGCTGTTGCGGGACAACCCCTTTAAGGACTAAAAGGCTCCTCTTGCAGGCAAGGTGCAGATTTAGCAATCATTAACCCTTTCCAATCCAATTTGTATTCTGGTTTTCCTAGGGGGCTTACTCTTTTTCTGCTGTTATACAATAACGCTATATGCAGGTTAAAGCTAGTACTGCATGAGGTGACACGTTGGATAGGCTCCGACAGCAGAGAGGCTGGCAATATACAGTAAGAGAACCCCGACAGACGTCTTCCAACATCGGAGCTGTACAGCCTTAACCCTTTCCAATCCATTTATTTTTTCTCACCCATTCTCCGCAGCTCCAAATAAATTGGAGCTGGGAGAATGGGTGAGAAAAAATACATTTTCCCTGCACCCTCCTGATCTGACAGAGTTCAGGAGGGTGCAGGGAGGGACCTGCTTACCTGACCGGCGTCTTCCGTATTCTCCTTCTGCCTCCCGGCTCGGCGATCATGTGACCGCTGGGGTCAGGTGACACCTGGCGGTCACATGATCGCCGGGTCGGGAGACAGAAGGAGAATGCACAAGACGCTGGTCAGGTAAGCAGGTCCTTGCACGGTGCAGGCTCCCAGCTCGGCGTTCATGTGACCGCCGGGGGTCAGGTAACACCGGCAGTCACATGATCGCCGGCCGGAATCTATGCATTGCATAGCGCTAATTGAGCGCTATGTAATGTATAAAGAAGTGGGCAGAAAGGGTTAAAAACCCTTTCTGCCTTCTCCTCGGGGGTCCTCGATGACGACCAGTAAAGGAGTGCATCTGCACCCGATGTGCCTGACGATCGGGTGAAGATCCACTCCTGCACTGCAGTGTCGGGCCTGCCCCGACATCGGAGCTGTGGAGGAAAATGATGATGTCGGGGCAGGCCCAACATTGGACTGGAAAGGGTTAAATCATAATGTCTTCAGAGGTCAGACAGTGGATTGGAAAAGGTTAATATGACTCGTGCATCATGATAATTCAATTTACAGCATTGTGGTGCATAAGAGTTTATGATAATGTGTTAAATATCGAGTTTAGGTTTGCTACATCTGTAACAATTACCCAACAGCTTCCACCTTGTGAAGCTGTGACATAAAACTGTACCATTTCTTGTCATTTGCTATTTACTGTAAAATGAATCAATAGTAGAGGTAGCATGAGGGAGTAAAAAGCTGGGGAATGCGGGAAAAAAGAAGTGCATCAGATGGGTATGGCAGAATAGTGCCTTGGAGCCACTGGGGGATTGCTGATAGAAGGGCAGCCATTTATATACGGGAGGGATATGCTGGAGCCGTTAGATAGGTATCTTGTATGTACTATAGCAGTTTTCTCAAAACTATACATAAAGGTACATAGTAAATACTTTATCTAGACCAGTGCTCCCCAACTCCAGTCCTCAGGGACCCCAACAGGTCATGTTTTCAGGATATCCTCAGTATTACACAGGTGATGTAATTATTGTCCGTGCTTCAGACATTGCTACTGGTGTTCTTACCATAGGATATCCTGAAAACATGACCTGTTGGGGTCCCTGAGGACTGGAGTTGAGAAACGTTGATCTATACAATATATGTTTAGATAGAACAAATCTAAAACAAAATATTGAAGGAGGTGCCCTGACTGTCTACCCTTAAGCTTGCCATAGACATTGAAATAATGTTGGTTGAAGCCTCTGATTTTGAAGAGCTCAACCAAACAACTCTTGTATTTTGGGGTTTACCAAATTTCACCTGACAGCAGACGGAGGAGAGATGGATTGGGCATTTAAATTCACTGGGAGCTACGCTGCAGTACTGGCCTGGTCCCCTACGTTATGTTTATCGTTTTCGGCTTCCTGTGCTAACTGCAGTGACAGCAGACCTGGGAATCAGCTGATTGGTAGGGATTCAAGTGGCAAGTCCCTGCTGATCATTTACCCTGTGTGAAAGCAGCTTAACTGATATTTCTTGAGAAGAACAATAGACAGGCTTTGTGTGCCTTTATTTAACGTACAAAGCACCTGTAAAACCTACACTTCTAATCTCAACTTCCTAATTAAAATACTTTCTTTCTAATTAGCACTTGGAGAAGTTATAACAGAGGGGTTGGCTTATTTTATTCTCTGTGCTCTGTAGATGTTAATCCTAATACTGAATAAAACACAAGAACAGTACAAATTCTAGTCTAGTTTAGTTAGACTGTGTGTGTCTATAATTGTGATTTGGATAACAATTTGACCACATTTATTAAAAATCAACGCACAAATCCAGGTAAATCCAAAGGGTTCCCTTACCGTTTCTTGCGACTGTAGTTTGCTTTCGTACCACATCACATGGCAGGTAGCTGCGTGTTTGAGACACACTGTTATATGTCTACAAGTGTCATCTTTGCTGAGAACAGCATGGGTCATAAAAACATAAGCATGCATAATTGCTTTTCACAGGAAATTTGGGGAAGAGGGAGTTGTTTGTACACTATTATATTTTCCATTGCAGAGCTGTGCATTCCTCTACCAAGTGATCCAGTGCAGAGTAGGTTAGAAATGTTTTGGGGGTTAAACGCAATCTGCATATTTTCCCATCTTATATTCAAATTGTACGAGAAACGTTTGTTGTACAACACTTCCTTTGGCTAAAATCATATACATAATGATTCTAATCCCAAGATGGTATTGAGTATGTAAAGCATAGATGTAAGGAATCCTCAATGTTAGATAGTATAAGGGGTCATGACTAGAGATGAGCGAGCATACTCGCTAAGGACAATTACTCAATCGAGCATTGCCCTTAGCGAGTACCTGCCCGCTCGGCAGAGAAGGTTCGGCTGCCGGAGCAGGTGACAGGTGAGTTGCGACAGTCAGCAGGGGGGGAGCGGGGGGAAGAGAGGGAGAGAGAGAGAGATCTCCCCTCCGTTCCTCCCCGCTCTTCCCCGCAGCTCCCCGGCCGCTGCCGGTAGCCGAATCTTTGCTTCCGAGTGCGCAGGTACTCGCTAAGGGCAATGCTCGATCGAGCAATTGCCCTTAGCGAGTATACTCGCTCATCTCTAGTCATGACCTCAAGCATTACTTCTAGGACAGAATATGTGGATGCATATGGCACCTGATAGAGTCTGTATGTCAGTACGCAGAGGTTGTGCAACTCTCTACTATGGAGTAGTGATGAGTGATTTGTGGAATAATTAGTCTGTGTGGGGATCAAGGCGATTAAATCTAATTCATCGTAAATCGGGCTGGTTGATTCCGTTTCCCATTAAAAGCAGTGGAAATAAAAATCACTTTCATTAATTTTCCCTTCGTAATGTCCCCAATGCAGCTAAAGCCCCCCCCCCCCCCCCCCCCCCCAGATTGCATGGGAATGCAGACACACATCTGGGGAAGACTGTGCTTCTCCCCAAAATTGGTCAAAATAGGGTACAGTGGGGTAGTGGTCAATTGTAGCACACAAGTGTCACTGAAAACAAAAGAAGGCCTATATGGGGTCTTTAAGAGTAAAAAAAAATACCAAGGAAGACAGCAGGTGTGCTGCTTGGTTAAAAAGCAATGTCATAAAATTAGCAAGGACAAACTCAGCCAGTTGAACACAACACTTCAGCCTGGGCCTCGTACTCCCCCTCCTCCAAGAAAATACTGGTGGAATACAGAGGAAAGGCCTGAATTAGCTATGCCACTGCCTACTCATAGCTGCCCTTCTGTACTCAGACTACTGCATGAACAGGGGGTGGGGGGGGGGGTGGATGAAGTTGACTATTTGCCCTATGTCCCAGGTGGGCTCTTGAAGGCAGCGGGTGGTGGGAGTTCATATATGTTGTGTTGAGGTTGTTTATGTTCTTCTGTCATCACATGCCGTTACAAAGAATGCCCAGGCTGCACCAATCATGTGAGCAGACTTAGCTGTTGGCCTGATGTTGCTGCTGTGATTAGTAGTAGCTGATGGTGATGGTATGGTCCTTATGTTTGTCTGCGACACACTACTCCTTGTCTCAGCATGGTGCTGCGCCTCAATGTGTGCACTTCCTTTTCCCCCTGCGAGCGGCAATCATGACTCCATATTTGTTCATGTTGGGTCAAACACCTTATCATCTTTCATCTCCTCTTCCTCTTCGTCATCCATTTCCACATCCCCCTGAGTACACATTGCCTTTGGAGGACTGACCACTTGCTCTGACCCACCCTCATCTTCCTCTTCGGAAGAGACAAATGGTTGGGCATCAGTGCATTCAACGTCTTGGTCTTCTGCTTCTTTGGACTTCCACATTGACATCCATAACACTGAATGATCAAACAGCTCCTCAGATTGATCGATACGGACTGCTTCGGAGGATGCAGTGGATTTAGCACAGGGTGAAGTAGAGGGGGATGCTCATAGCTAACTGGTGCAGACTGCTGTATGCCTACGACTGGGAGGAATAGGAGGTGCTGCTACTTGAGGCATGCTATGTCATCCACTATATGACCTGTATTGCATGCTGCGCATGTAAAGTAAGGCCTCATGTCCATGGCATTTTTCATGCAGATTTCTGCAGCAGACACACTGCGAGTCATCAATAAATTGATATTTTATTGCTTACAGAAAATCGCTGATTGCGGGTTTTTTCCACGTAGATGCACTGCGGATAATGTGCGTGGGAAAAATGCGCAACCCCAACTCCCAGCCTTTTCCCCACTTCCCTAATTGATTCTAACCTTTAAATCTGCAGTGCATCCACAAATGTATTTGCGGTTGCACTGTGGATCGTAAGGTCTCATAGAGATGAACAGAGCACATCGGTGAGTGATCTGCAGTAAAATGGAGCATGCTGCAATTTATTATCCACACGTGGCATCTGCAAGTCAAATAAAAGCAAATCCGCAGGTGTTAAATATAGTGCAGCCGACCAATGCTTCCCTATGGGTAGCTTGATTTGCGGATATTGTGTGCAGATTCCCCAAATCAAATCCACCCGTGGACATTGGACCAAAGGCAGGACCACTTCTAAGGAATGGCAGTAGGCTTGCCTCATGTCCTGTAGAACGTGGAGCTGTTGCTTCAGTGAGAGCCACTTGAAGTGTCAACTTGGCCCATCCTCTTCCACCCCACCACTACCAACACATCCCCTACCTCTATCTTTCCTTTTAAATAGTCCTTTTTTGTTTACTTTTTAGCTTAGTTTTAAGTAACTTTTCAGCTGACTTTGTAGTTTGCAGAAAACCAGTGCTAGCTGCATAAGACCTGCAAATAACTTGTAGTGGCCTGACTCATGACTGAATGACATCTGAGGCCGCTGACATGCACTATGTGTAGTTTCTCTTTCACTGTTTGGTTTTCTTTTTGTTTTATATTAACACAAAACACCACAGCCAACTAAATAAACCGTAATCCCAAAGCAGCACGATATGTAAGAACACAAAGCTACACAGTACAGCTTGTATATTTGTGCACTGTCCCTTTTTTGCGCAGTGTAACTGAATTCCCCGAAACCAACTCTAGCTGGATAAGGCCTGCAAATAATTTGTAGTTGGCAGACTGACGACTTTAAATGATATCTGAGGCCACAAACCGAGAACTGCAATATTCCCCACACCAGAGCGTAGTTTGTCTGTCTGCTTTGCTGCTGTTTATGTTGACAGCAGCAGAACTATACCTTCTCCCAGTGTACAGAACATGTTTTATATAGGCATATAAATGTGATGCAGCTTCTTTCTCTGCTCCCTCCCCGTTTAAGTTCTCTGCGAGTATATAAGCTTTCACACCCAGCAGCATTATATCCTCTGTAGAATATCTGTCCCTAACAACACACCATGTTTTATATTAGCTTGCTCCAGATCTGTGTATGGGACGTCCCAGGCTGCTGAACCCAATGACAGAGCCTGATGCTTGAGCACTGAGATCTGTGGCTGCTGTAGCCTGTAACATTCCATACACAGGCTAACTGCAGCCTGAAAACAAAGACTGGGCATGAAGGAATGAGCGGCATTGCAGGAGATTCAGAGAGCCGGGAGAGGTGAGTGGAAGGTAGTTTATGATTTTGTTGCTTGGGGATGCAGCGTCCCATAGGGTGACTCCGGACACGGGCATACGTTGAGGAACTGGGAGGGTAGAGTAGTCTTTTGTCACAATGGCACTTACCAGGCTCCCTCCTGGAGGAACAAACGTAGCCTTGGCCAGAGCAGTGCTGGGCCTCTTCCAGACACCCCTAGGAGTGGGATGGCCAATAAACATAACGGGAGATAACGTTGTCGCCACTGTTCCGTTACCCACCGGAATGACCCTCAATGGTAAATAAAGAAGATTCAGACAATGGTAAAGTACCTCAGGCCCCTGGGAACGGTCAGGGCCTGGCAAATCTTTAATTGATAAATGTGATACAAGGCATAAATGCAAAAGACAGCCTGCAGGCAAAACAGCAGATTTGAGGTCAGGGAGGAAACATAGGATGACACCGATCCTGCAGTCTCAGTTATCTGACAGGAATCACTCCTGGCATGGGAACTCTCCAGAGGAGGATAGAGGTAGGGTCACTCCACAGACGCTCGTGTAGTACAGTATTTCTGCATGGTGATCTCTGCCTTTTCTGTGCATGCTCACTCTCGAACTCTCTTACTTCACTTACTCTTTCTTCCACGGTTCCTGGTATATAGAATTTCAGGAACTGCTCCTCTTCTTTCATCTCTTCACCACATGAGGGTTAAAGATACCCCCATGTGGCCGGCACTCCACTCCACTCCCAACCGTAGAAGATGACAGAGTCTTTCACCACACCCAAAACACTTAAACATATAGACTACACAAATCACATGACTAGACAAATATTGATACATTTGCAGGCATCTCCAAGTCTCATGCAAACATTAAAGGGGTTGTCTCGCGAAAGCAAGTGGGGTTAAGCACTTCTGTATGGCCATATTAATGCACTTTGTAATATACATCGTGCATTAAATATGAGCCATACAGAAGTTATTCACTTACCCACTCCATTGCTGGCGACTCCGTCTCCATGGCTCCGTCTAATTTCAGCGTCTAATCGCCCGATTAGACGCACTTGCGCAGAAGGGTCTTCTCCGGGCACAAGCGGCGTTCTGGCTCCGCCCCCTTCTATGCGTCATCGCGTAGCTCCGCCCTGTCACGTGTGCCGATTCCAGCCAATCAGGAAGCTGGAATCGGCAATGGACCGCACAGAGCCCATGGTGCACCATGGGAGAAGACCCGCGGTGCACCATGGGAGAAAACCGCGGTTCATTATTGGGAAAGGACCGGTGGCCATCTTTAAAAGAAGAAAAGAAGATGCTGCGCGAACTGGGAAGGAGGTAAGCGATTTTTTTTTTAAAATTACAAACAGTATTGATTTTAACAGGGCAGAATGCAGGGGTAGGTTGAAAAAAAAATTTGCATTTCGCCGCGGGACAACCCCTTTAACTAGTCATACCAGACATGACAGCAATGCATTTTTGTAAACCTGAGAGTAATTTTTGTCCAATAGGACAATAGTTTTAGATCTGCTACTCGTGTCTTTCGCCCTCTTGTGGTTCCGGGCAGACACGAGCATCACTGTGCTCCTCCTGTGTGTATGGACTCCATGTGTCTGCTTTCTTCCAGTACTGAAAGAGTTCACCAGTTCTCTGGCTCTCAGCTCAGCTGTGGGGTTACTAGGTATTACTTTTGTATTTAAGCTGGGCTGAGAAATGTCCTCTTTGTCTGAGAGTTGTTGTTGTGTTAGTCTCTGACACCCAACTTTCCTAGGTCACCTGTTCCTGTCATTATTGTCCATTTCATCCGGTACCCATATCTGTATTTTGTTTTCTGGTTGCCTCCCTGTCTCTGCACCTTATCCCGTTTGTGTGTTTGGCTCTGTCATCCTCTGCCCTTTGTCTTGTATGTTTCCTGCATCCTGATGTTGGTTCCATAGCCTGGTGTGAAGCCTGCTCCAGTCACCCAGCTTAGGCATTTTGTATCCATGCCTGTGCATACATTTGTTTACCGTCTGATCCTGTCCCTGTCCTTGTTTCTGTCTTTTTGCACGTCTATCTGCTGTCTAATCCAGTCCTGGTACCATTCCCAGTTCCGTGGTTTGTACAGCCATGTCCTATGGTATTGGCGCATCCTGTGCCCAGTACTTTTCTCCCGTGTCCTGTTAGGAAGAGTCAGACCCAAGAGGAAGATAGTGGGACTGTTCTTATCAGGACATCTGCCCCGCTTATAGGCAGGGTTTCCCCCATCTTCCTTAATAACAAAGGATTAGATTTCCCATCTGACCACCAGAGGTCAGCTGCCAGCCTCTTCGAGAGTAGCCCAAAGGCCAAACTGGTTGGCTGGTTTAGTGGGTCCACACTCGTTCTCCGTAACAAATAATATATGCTGAATTGTATGGTTGCCCATGTGACTTACTACAACAAATTTTCTCGCTATATTCATATTTGTTGATCTTTGACCATCTTAATCTAAATGATTTAAGGAAATGGAGAACAGTTTTTCCTCCTAGGAAACTGTATATTTGTTTAAAGTCCTATCAAAGGCCATCTTACATAAACACTAAACGTGTTGGTCTCATTGGACAAACACAAGCTCAGTTGACTTTCGGCCGTGTTCTCTAAGACCTTGGCTAGACACATCCATTCTTGAAAACTTCTTCCTACCTAAAAAAAGGGTTGCAAGTAAACTGCTCTCTCATACACAACTGATGGATTTAGCTCAGAATGATGTATGAATATATGACTCCTGATCTTGCGCTGGGTCTGTTGAAAGCCTCTTTGTATTAATGGCATGAATCAGACAGTATGCGCAGGCAGCTTTTCTGCGACACCAGGGGAGGATTGCCGTGTGGCAGTGGATCGCATTTAATAACTTAAGGTTAGCTGTCATAAACACTTAATTTGACATAAAGCATAGCTCTTTCCAAACAAGTCATTTTTTTCTAGGTGTTGAGGTCGGTTTGCACATTACCAGCTTCATATTCCTTGCGTGTTAAGAGATGCCAAGAGGCAGTGAAATTGTGTCTTATTTATAACTGTTCATTTACGCATTTCATGGCTTTAAAGTAGCAAAGGTGAGTGAAGGTGAGTTAAAGGTTCCCGCGATCAAACATATTTATATTAACTTTTGTTCTGACAAATGATTTATTCCTAAATGTAGCCAGTGTGTATCGAGGCAAAAATTAAACCCTTTCATCTCTGATTTTTGCTTATGCATGTATGGTTGGTACTCTCCCCGTCTTGTTATAAATTAGTAACGGAGCCCAACATGATTGCATTGCTCTTAAGAAAACCAAATAGCAAATGAAATAGGATCAAAGAATACAAAAAAAAAAAATAGCAAAAAATGTGATGCGAATAGGGGTTTACTAATCCGTTGGGAAAAGCTACTGTAAAGCTCCTGACATTTAACCAGTGCCTGTAATAGATGCAATACGGTGTCTTTCATCACCTAAAGGCTTCCATGTTACAAAAAATGTATAAATTTAAACCATTAACATGTACATGTTGTTACTGGACTCTACAGGATGGGACACTATTCCATAGATTGTTTTTCAGCATATTGCTGTATACCAGCAAGACCAGGCCAAAAGATTAGTCTTTTGGCCTCTGTTTCACTAATGGAGCCCTATAGATATATTCAGTGGATATCTTGGGAACTTTCCTGGCATATACACTACACATTAATAGAAAAAGTAATGTGACCAGCCCAAATACAGCATTTTTTAGAGTGATATACTCCGTTTCCCCGAAAATAAGACCGACCCCGATTGTTTGTGATTTTCAGGGAGGCTTGAAATATAAGCCCTATCCTGAAAATAATATTTCACAGAGTAGGCAGAGCAAAAAGTCTCCAAATTTAACTTGAGTAGCCCTTTCACAGTGGTGACTTGAATTAAAAAATATAATTTTTATTTTGAACTTTTTAAAAATGCACATATAGGGGCACAACACATAAAACAACAAAAACAAAAAAAGTAAGTAAGGGGCGTGGTAAATACCATCCAACCACACCGTCACTAAAGATGGGCATCCAATTGTGCTGTGTGTGTGGGTGTTTGTGTGATCTGGTCACCGGCGACCACAAAGTTTTTTTGTCCTGCTTAAAGCCGGTAATGTATGAGGCAGGGGTATATTGGTACTTGGGGTTTGTAAGATTATCCCCAGTTGTTTTGGTCTTTTTTATTTATAAAGCCCACACACCGTAGATGGATGCAATTTTTAGTGATCTGAACGTTCGTTTCTTCACAATTCTTTCCCCCCCCCCCCCCCCTTTTTTTCAAAGGAGGGTAGAGGTACCTGACCAATTCCTAAATGGATAGTCGGAATTGGCCTTGGCCGTAGGGATCATCTCCCGAGGTTGCTAGATATGTATGATG